>NC_092282.1:5191486-5218986 GCF_036320965.1 Panulirus ornatus
GTGTGTGTGTGTGTGTGTGTGTGTGTGTGTGTGTGTGTGTGTGTGTGTATTTACACATACGTGTACTAATGACTGTATGCACATGCATGTCTGTATGTGTGTGTATGCCTGCCTGTCTATATGTAATTTATATAAAAAAAAAAGATCATTTGAAAACAGTAAAGAGTTACTATATCACTAAAAAAAATTCTATATATGTAATTTTCCATTTACTCATTATTACTTTGCATGTTAAAAAAGGAATTTTGATACAACATTTTTATGCAACGTTCAATGAGGCAAACGCTATGCCATGTCCTACCATCTGTAAAATGAACAATTGAACTCCACAACAGGATAGTTATCGCTGATCATGAACAGTTCATCATGAACAAGATTCCTTTTCACTAAATGGAAAATATATGTTTCAATCTCACTCCATCAGCACTGCTTTTTTTCGTTCCATGACCTCAACGGGGTAAATGCAAGCAATCCTGTTGTCCCCAGCAGGTGAAGGCAACGGTAAAAAAAAAAGAAATAAACGGTAAAGATAACCAAATCGTTGTGGAGAAAAAGGTGTTTTCAAAAGCTTCAATGAATCATTAGTGGCTTTTGAATAACTGCTTAGGAAATATGTTCATCGTATATGTATAACAAATCTTTCTCACAGATGAATGAGACAATATAGTTTTCTATATACGTATAAACAGTTATAGACCGAAGAGCCTCATAGATGAATGAGACAATATAGTTTTCTATATACGTATGAACAGTTATAGACCGGAGAGCTTTCTGTCTATCGTATAATCTATAATAAAAAAACAAAACTCCACTTTGGGACATGTGGGGCCATCTATGAGAGAGAGCTTTAAGTTATATTAGGACGCAATCACTCTCGGTCGTGATGTAAACTGAGGGAGGCCTCATAATTCCACGCAGCAACATCCAAACCATGACACTTCGTTGATTGCTCACGCCGATACGTTCGACTGTTCCGTTAAGTTAGGAGCGAGGCTGGGCCATAGCATCTGTCACAGGGGTCTCGGTGTGATGGGTGGGCACACATACGCGTCTCCATTCCCCGATATTCACCTGGCAGTTTTGATGATCGGAAGTGATGCTGTGTAAACCCGTCCGTTATAGGGTGAAAAAAAAAATATATAAAACGCATTTCCCGACTCGATAAAAATTCGGTTAAACTGTGCGAAGGGAGTTTAGGGCAATTATCCAGATGGCGATATCTGTAAATCACAGAGGATGACGAATGGCGGGAAGGAATTACGTGTGGATGGGGAGGGGGTCATCAGTGTAGACTAAGGTAAAATCATCGGAAAAGTCCTACAGTAGGTCATTGATAACCGCTGGGTCCTCTCTCTCCTTCAGGTAGGTACCGCCCTCGGTCGATACTCTGTGGAAGGAGGAGGAGGAGGAGGTGGGTGGGTGGTTGGTTGGGGAGGAGGAGAACGGAGGGATGAAATACACTGTCCTTACACCATTCACTAATGATGTATTCTGCGACGAGGCAAGTCCACCCACGACTGCTTGAGTCTGGGACAGGTACATACATTCACCTGAGGCAGGTATCGCCTACCAGCTGGACATACGATACCTGGTGAAGTGTCATGCAGTAAGGACTTCGCGAGGAAGTCACTTCGAAGTGAGGAAGGTTTGGTTCATCAACAGCATGACGACGAAAAAGGTATATTTCAGCTGCCAACGCTGTTGGCGTACGAGTCGCTTCACGTGTCGGGGGGAGTAATGATGGAGCAGTGATGTCTGGCTGGCTACTTTGTGATGCACGCATCGCTCAGCAGTGTGGCAGACGATGCTCACGAAAGTAAGTCTAACACAAGGAAGGCTCAGCGAGTGAGTCTATCGTCGTCCACCGTCGTGGTGGTGGAGGTGGTGGTCGCTCCCCTTTCCAAAGACGACAGCTCTTCTTCGAACGAGAGCAATTTCCCCTTTGACGATGATGAAGATCATGGTGAGACACGTCTTCTTGGGTCCAAATAAAACTTAAAAACTCTAAATACAAAGATTAGTTATATAAAGTCGTCAGTATTCTTTTTTTTTTTACGTAAAACCTCTAAATACAAAGATTCGTTATATAAAGTCGTCAGCTTTTTTTTTCTTTTTCTTTTAGAAAGGCTGTCAGAAATGTTCTTGATGACAGAAATGCTTCTAGCCAATATTTCGCGACGTCATGGCATAATCTTCGTAAATCAACGAAGGAGATTGGCTCAGCGCCGCACATATTATCATTGCACACGCGGGGTTGCTGGTCCTCGACCCTTGATTGAAAACCCATCGAGGAATGATGACACAACCCACGTCCATGGTAAAGATCTACGCTTGGAAATATGCGCCCATAAATCGCACCTCGTGACGTAGAGGACCCTGTCCGACGCCTGAGAGAGAGAGAGAGAGAGAGAGAGAGAGAGAGAGAGAGAGAGAGAGAGAGAGAGAGAGAGAGAGAGAGAGAGAGAGAGAGAGAGAGAGAGAGAGAGAGACGGGGGGGAGAGTATGGAAAAACAGGACAGAAAAGATAGAGAGAGAAAACTCGGCCACAACTCATCACACACACACACACACGATCCTCACTATACCACCTCCAGTATAATCCTGTACCTTCGGTACACACACAGACACACAAACACACACACACACACACACACACACACACACACACACACACACACCCGCACTCAGGTGATGTAGGAGTGCGACACACACACACACACACACACACACACACACACACACACACACACACACACACACACACACTCCCTACCCGATAATTACCGTCGCTTTCGTCTGTACTCGTCCACATAACTTGCTGGACACGAGGGGAAGGAAGGCTCGGAGGTAGATAGGTCTTGTCCCTGGGTTGGTCCTGTGTGTGTCGATGGGAGAGGTCGAGGTGTGAGGGGGACTAGATCTTGGGAGTTATCTCATCCTGGCTGGGAGGAGAAATGTCCCCGTCTGTGCTTCAGTACACGAATGATTGAACTTCGCTATCACGTGACGAGAAAGAGATGTCTAAATCTATTACAGCTCCTGAATTACATGAGTCGCTCTGTCTTAGGCGCTTACAACCGCTTATGTATCCTGATTACATGAATTACATAGGCAGATTAAGAAGCGAAAATACAGATGGAGAGGAATGTGGAAATTCATATAATCAGTCGATAGTGTTGGATACGACAGTACATTAAACACACCGGGCAAACGTTTATGGATTACAAACGTTTGGAATTCTCATGAACGTTTTAGCGTACGAAGACACTATCTAACGATGCTTGGAAACTGCTTGAGCGGTGGTCGGCTGCGGAAGAGGGAGCAACTGTTGGCGCAAGCGGCCGGCGGCGGCGAGGAGGAGGACGAGCGGCGGTGGTGGCGGTCGGCGGTGGTGTGATGAGGAGGACTCAGACAGACAACGGAGGTGTTGACCGCTGTGTCTTCAGGAGCGTCAGGCCCCCCTGGAGGTCGATCCTTCTTCAGTAGAGTGAGCAACGCACAAAGGCTTCTTCCCTGATCCACACGAGGAGCTGACGGAGGTGGTGGGAGAGAAATGCCCGAACAGGGGCTGGTCTAGCTCTGGGCAGACAGGTTTATGTAGTACTAGAAATGCAACGTAAATCTATCTATCTACATGTCTGTCTATCTGTCTATCCAGTCACTTTGCTATCTAGCTATCCGTCTGTCTGTCAGTCTGTACGTCTATCTATCTATCTATCTACCTATCTATCTGTATGTATACATATATACACAGGAACATGAAGGATAAAGTTTTGAAATGAGAATTCTATTCGCACTAAAGAAACTTATTCTGGACCCCACGACTGACGCTGTTGAATTGGAGGCTTCCTTCCTCCCTCCCACCCACCCACCTACCACTCCACCACCACCAACCCACCGCTCAACCCCACCCCACCCACCCACCCATCTCTCAACCCCACTAGCCCCCCCACACACCTCTCTCCCGCCCCACCACCCACCTGTCAGACGCCATGAGAGATCGAATATATATGAGGCCACACTCATTATGATTTCTCCTGAACCCCTGTGTATTTTTTCCCCCCCTCCTTCAGGAACGTATTCGTTCCAGTTTTCTCCCCCACCGTCTTTTCTTTAAGATAAATACTTTTTCACTTCATAAATACTTTATGTAAATATTTACGTGACAGATCAATGAAAATTCAAACAATCATCAACACTTAGTTTACTATGGGGGTTCGTTACGCCACACATGGAGGACCGAGTATATGATATATCCTTTCAATATATCTATGCTCGATCCAAGTGGAAACTCCATCATCGTCTTCCACTCCGTCTTCAGTGGCACACTATCAGGTACCCCAAAATAATTTTGACGTAGAGGAAGGAATCAAGTTCCATTATTTTTTTTTCTTCCCCGTTTAGCGTTGTAACATTAGAATCTCTTTACTGCACTAAGAACGGAGTCGAATGCCAATCATACAATGCTTATATGGCCTTGGAACCAGCTAAGATGACGGGTTCCCCGTCCCTTATGTTTGAGTATGGTTTAAATGGTCTGGTTTTTAAGAGTTTTACTCTGTCCTCTAAACTCAACAAACTATTGATAACGTAACTTGACGTTCCATAATTCTAAGCGTTTTTGATATGAATTTTGTGCTTAATGACCGCATCAGCAATTAATATTTACTACGAATTGTAGGACGTACATATATATAATCCTGTAATAATATTAGTAAAACAATATCATCAGTTAATCTGTCGTTAATAAAAGATGGAGAACAAGGTGTTGGAGAACAGAAGAACAAGGTGTAGGAAGACAGAAGAATAAGGTGTAGGAGAACAGAAGAACAAGGTGTAGGAGAACAGAAGACTAAGGTGCAGAAGAATAGAAGAACAAGGTGTAGGAGAACAGAAGACTAAGGTGTAGGAGAACAGAAGACTAAGGTGTAGAGGAACAGAAGAACAAGGTGTAGGAGAACAGGGACAGTTACGTCATACGATCTCGTAGCTACTGTCATCATGGGATCAGGGACCTCACCACCACCCTCCTCCTCCTCCTCCTCCCACCTCCTCCTCCTCCTCCCACCTCCTCCTCCTCCTCCTCCCACCTCCTCCTCCCACCTCCTCCTCCTCCTCCTCCCACCTCCTCCTCCTCCTCCTCCTCCTCCCTCGTTGGGGTCAGACGTCAGGTCGGCGTGGTCATGAGGGCCGGGTATGTTAAGCAACCTGACCTTCTGCTGCGTCGCCTGCCGCTGGGAGCTGCACTTCGTCATCGCTGGCATGATCCGGACAAAGAGCGTGGTGACAGCCAAATTCATGGGTTCACTCTCATACGCAGAAACGAAAATCGGTATTGGGTCGTGGCCATCACGCGAAGGTCCGCCAAGACTGTGATGTTGCGCAGGGAGGCAGGGAGGCAGGGAGGCAGGGAGGCAGGGAGGAAGGGGCTATGGAAACCGTAATATCTTTCAAAAATGAGGACTGATATTTTGAGCTACGGTAAGTCGAGTATCTGTGGAGGGTCTCGGGTTTGCGTAGATTCCGTGGTGGTGAGAAGGGAAGGAGGTCAGATACCTACCTACCACATGCGTAAGTGGTTAGATATCTACCTACCACATGCGTAAGTGGTCAGATATCTACCTACCACATGCGTAAGTGGTTAGATACCTACCTCCCACATGCGTAAGTGGGAGATGATGCAGTGCACCTTTAAAGAAGTTAGGAGGCCAGGTAGTCATCAAGATAAAAGGGGGGTCTAGGATGTGATTGGTCAAGAATTGGGTCGTGACATGGATCGGAGGTGCTGCTGAAAGGACGTTCTACAGAAGGGGAGATAACAAGTAGTTCAAGAGAACAAGGGTCAGGTAGTTTGTTAAGGGTAAGGACAGGGTCAATTGGTTACAGAGGACAGGGGAGAGGGGGTGGGGGGTGGGGGTGTCAAACAGCTCTACATATGGGTCAATTGGCTACTAGAAGTTGACATTTCATAATGCTCTAAATCAAGGCGGTCCCTACATTAACTGTAATTTATGGCACCACAACACTACAACAGGAAGGATGTGCGTAGATCTAACCACTGTCGCAAACGACTGCCCTCCGACCTCGAACTCAGGGTCAGTGCTGTCATCTCGAACGGTGATGTTCGAAAGATGGTACGAAAGAATACGAATGAAAGAAAGACGGGAAGATATGACCCTGTTCTTCAAGCGAGTCGATTCAAGGGGTTGTAGACAATTGCTTCAGTCCTGAAATCCATCAGTCAAAAAAAAACAAAGAAGCACAAACTTCTGATATATATATAAACAAAAACAAAAATTCAAGAAAAAAAAGAACCAATTTAAATATGTGAACTATTTTTCTTTCCGTCTCGTCATTATGAAAGAACAGAAAAAAAAAATATTTCTCATTTACAGGTAATTTGTAATTTGGTCGAATTACATCATCAGTGATGAGCTAATCGGGTCCTAATTTGTCAAATCATGTTTGTCAACCAATTTCATTCTCATCTGACCGCTGATGATTTACGTGTCCCGCTGATTCGTCGACAGATGCCAGCGTCGGTCCATAATTAAAATCCAATTTCTTCGCCGAGCCGCCTGCCCAGTACACGTTTCACTGCCTTCACCCCAAGAACGTGACAGAGTTTACCTTACGTGTGGCTCAAGGTAACACACACACACACACACACACAAACATATATATATATATATATATATATATATATATATATATATATATATATATATATATATATATATATTCCTATCAGTCCACGGGTAAATGAAACACGATAAGTTCCCAAGTGCACTTTCGTGTAATAATCACATCATTTGGGGAGATACAAGAAAGAAATATAACAATCAGTTGATATACAACGAAGAGACGTAGGTAGGACGCCTCGCCAAGGGTGACTCAACTCATGTGTGTGTTTATATATATATATATATATATATATATATATATAAATATATATATATATATATATATATATATATATATATATATATATATATATATATATATATACTCTATGGTCCTGTCATAAATGTCTCTGTGGCATCAACCGCGCGTTTTCAACCCTTCTGAAGATGGTATTCCACAACATGAATTTATATGGCATTATCAATTTCGAGGCCGAAGGGTTTAAGGCCGGAGTTGAGAGGTATGATATGATTAACTCATGATGGTTGCATCATATGACATTTCACTCATGGGATTGAACCATGAATTTTTGGGGGGTTGGCGTCTGTGTGTGTGTGTTGTGTGTGTTGCTCCCGCCGCCGAGCCAGCACCCTCCTGAAGGAGGGAGAGAGGGAGGGAGGATGACGTGGTGAGGTGGTGTCAGCGATCGCTCCAGAGCGTGGGACTGAGAAGGAATATATATTGGGGTTTGAATATTTTGTGGGTGGTGGTTGTTATTATGGCTTGTGGTTGTAACAAAGGCGTTTGAAGGATGCAGGAGTGGGTTGTATCAGAGATGCCGAAAGAGTGAAGCTTATTTTGCGTGTGTGTGTATATATATATATATATATATATATATATATATATATATATATATATATATATATATATCGCTCGGCGTTATGATGGGGGGGGGGGGGTTGGAACTATCCCGTTTCCCCTTTCATTTAAATCATTAAAAAAGTCTAAATTAGAATTTTAATGGGATGGCCAGCGAGGCAGTTTGCAATCACTGACAAATACAGCGACACGTGCCGCCCTCATAATTCCCTCTCGTTTTAGGGATTTTTTTCGCTGCTAATTCGTTACATGTTAATGAGATCCTATAATGACTGCTGGGGGGGCAGGGGGGGGGGCGACGGAAACCTAACCTCTCTCTCTCTCTCTCTCTCTCTCTCCCTTTTTTCCCTTTTAGATCCTTTCCATGGGATGTCGAGGGTGCTCTCTCTCTCTCTCTCTCTCTCTCTCTCTCTCTCTCTCTCTCTCTCTCTCTCTCTCTCTAAGTGTGTGGTTGCGAGCGCCAGTCTCGAGTCCTGCACTCCAAAGGAGTCTACCTCTCTATCTCTCTCTCCCCCCTTTCCCTGCTACTGGAAGTAGCGCAATCTTGGGCTGCAGGAAACCTTCAGAGAAGATCCTGGTTAATAGTGCATACCTTTTATAGAAACTGGCCTTGGGGTAGTCTTCTTTCATACTTATTCGCCATTTCCCTCATTAGCGAGGTAGCGTTAAGACCAGAGGACTGGGCCTTTAGAGGGGATATCCTCACTTGGCCCCCTTCTCTGTTCCTTCTTTTAGGGTCATCATAGATAAGATATTAACGTACTTATCATATCTGTCTTTTGCATCGGCGGATCTTCGTATCGCTTTCTGATAACAAAGATAAGACGAAGATAAACCTAATATAATACTTGCTATTATTGATACAATATGCAAACTCTAAATCGGGAATGCATATAAATCGGGAGTGCATATAAATCGGGAGTTATAAATCGGGAAAGAGCTTGAACACCTAGTACTCATAAATCGGGAATGCGCTTGAATACCAAATGCACATCAATCAGGAATGCGCTAGAATACGAAACGCACTTAAATCGGCAATGCGCATAAAATCGCGAATGTTCAAAAATTGGCAATGCGCATAAAATTGCGAATGGTCAAATATCGGCAATGCGCATGAAATCGCGAATGGTCAAATATCGGCAACCTAACCTAACAGGCACTTTGCCGATATCCTATTTCCATCCAAATAATTCACCTCATTAATGCGGTCAGAGATCATTAACTCATATGTGGCTTAAGGCTTAGAGGAAGCGTACATACGCTTCTGGTAATACGCCTCAAAGAACTCTGGTCATGGGGAAATTATAACACAGCATTTCGACTACAGTAATCAAAAACTCCTATTGACGTAAGGTACGACCCTCCATCGCTACGGTACGACCCTTCTTCACGACGGTACGACCCTCCATCGCTACGGTACGACCCTTCTTCACGACGGTACGACCCTCCATCGCTACGGTACGACCCTTCTTCACGACGGTACGACCCTCCATCGCTACGGTACGACCCTTCTTCACGACGGTACCACCCTCCAGAGCCTCGGTACGACTCTTAGGGAAGGACGGAGACAAGCGAATTTTTAGTCTCTTTATTTTAGGGATCATGCGGTTCACGAATGACATTCTCCTTATTTTAGGGATCATGTGGTAACTGAATTTAATTCCTTTTAATTTAGGGATCATCCAATAGCGTTGGAGTCCTATATGTAACTAACCGCGAGTTGGTGAATATAAAGAGAGATGTTGGTAAACGAATTATCACAGTTATTCTTACATAATTGTCAATAATCACTCTCGCTTTATTTGTAGTATTAATGTAATCAACCACCACTGCGCAGTGGTCTGTACAATCTAATGTAATCAAAGACCACTGCGCAGTGGTCTGTACAATTTGATGTAATCAACCACCACTGCGCAGTGGTCTGTACAATTTGATGTAATCAACCACCACTGCGCAGTGGCCTGTACAATCTAATGTAATCAACCACCACTGCGCAGTGGTCTGTACGATCTAATGTAATCAACCACCACTGCGCAGTGGTCTGTACGATCTAATGTAATCAACCACCACTGCGCAGTGGTCTGTACAATCTAATGTAATCAACCACCACTGCACAGTGGTCTGTACAATTTGAAGTAATCAACCACCACTGCGCAGTGGTCTGTACAATTTGAAGTAATCAACCACCACTGCGCAGTGGTCTGTACAATTTGATGTAATCAACCACCACTGCGCAGTGGTCTGTACAATCTAATGTAATCAACCACCACTGCACAGTGGTCTGTACAATTTGATGTAATCAACCACCACTGCGCAGTGGTCTGTACAATTTGATGTCATCAACCACCACTGCGCAGTGGTCTGTACAATTTGAAGTAATCAACCACCACTGCGCAGTGGTCTGTACGATCTAATGTAATCAACTACCACTGCGCAGTGGTCTGTACGATCTAATGTAATCAACTACCACTGCGCAGTGGTCTGTACGATCTAATGTAATCAACCACCACTGCGCAGTGGTCTGTACGATCTAATGTAATCAACTACCACTGCGCAGTGGTCTGTACGATCTAATGTAATCAACCACCACTGCACAGTGGTCTGTACAATTTGATGTCATCAACCACCACTGCGCAGTGGTCTGTACGATCTAATGTAATCAACTACCACTGCGCAGTGGTCTGTACAATTTAACACAGCAGATAAAGCCATCAGTTGGCAGTTAAAAAAAAAGAGAAGTTCGTCTGAGGACCAGTTTTAACGTTCCGTGTTAAATTGCTTAATTATCTCGTTCAAGGTATTTTGACTGGTTCGTGTAGTTTAGGGTGATCACTTTGCAATTACATTCATGTTAATAAAAACACATATATATACACACACATACACATACACACACACACACACACACATCATTTCCTGGTTACCTAGCTTAATTTTCAAGGTTCAACAATTTTCTATTGAATAAAGATTATAATTACCAAAATGATTTTTCGAATCGTCTGAGCCGGATACATTTCAATGTAATTTCTTTATCCGTTGAAAGGTTTCAACACTAAATGTAATCTGGTACGCAGGAGAAACACTGTTGCTATACTGTTTAACGATGTAATGCAATAGGCGATGGAGAGAGAAGGATCTTTTACCAAATTGCTTTGTGTGCGTATACACACTATACGCCGGGCGAAACGCATGTGAGCTAATGCGTTTAGGGGGAGAGAGAAATATTCTCTATACGCAACAACAAAAAATAAAGGAATTCAGAGCAGATCAATGCGTCATCTAGAGGGCGTATGTGATCGAGGAAGAGTAGAAAGAGAAACAGGTATTTCAGAAAGGAAAATACTGAAATGGGTCAAGTAGAACAAGTATAGTAACTGTATGTTACATGAATGACCTTGAATTCACCTCTGTATATCTCAAGACGGTACAAGAAGGAATTAATGATCATATGTGATCTCCTTACTGCGAAGGCATTATTCCCAAACATAACGGTACGACCCATGAGCGCCACGGTACGACCCAGGAGCGCCACGGTACGACCCATGAGCGCCACGGTACGACCCATGAGCGCCACGGTACGACCCAAGAGCGCCACGGTACGACCCATGAGCGCCACGGTACGACCCATGAGCGCCACGGTACGACCCATGAGCGCCACGGTACGACCCATGAGCGCCACGGTACAACCCATGAGCGCCACGGTACGACCCATGAGCGCCACGGTACGACACAAGATCGCCACGGTACGACCCATGAGCGCCACGGTACGACCCATGAGCGCCACGGTACGACCCATGAGCGCCACGGTACGACTCATGAGCGCCACGGTACGACCCATGAGCGCCACGGTACGACCCATGAGCGCCACGGTACGACACAAGATCGCCACGGTACGACCCATGAGCGCCACGGTACGACCCAAGATCGCCACGGTACGACCCATGAGCGCCACGGTACGACCCATGAGCGCCACGGTACGACCCATGAGCGCCACGGTACGACCCATGAGCGCCACGGTACGACCCATGAGCGCCACGGTACGACCCATGAGCGCCACGGTACGACCCATGAGCGCCACGGTACGACTCATGAGCGCCACGGTACGACCCATGAGCGCCACGGTACGACTCATGAGCGCCACGGTACGACACAAGATCGCCACGGTACGACCCATGAGCGCCACGGTACGACCCAAGATCGCCACGGTACGACCCATGAGCGCCACGGTACGACTCATGAGCGCCACGGTACGACCCATGAGCGCCACGGTACGACCCATGAGCGCCACGGTACGACCCAAGATCGCCACGGTACGACCCATGAGCGCCACGGTACGACTCATGAGCGCCACGGTACGACCCATGAGCGCCACGGTACGACCCATGAGCGCCACGGTACGACACAAGATCGCCACGGTACGACCCATGAGCGCCACGGTACGACCCAAGATCGCCACGGTACGACCCATGAGCGCCACGGTACGACTCATGAGCGCCACGGTACGACTCATGAGCGCCACGGTACGACCCATGAGCGCCACGGTACGACACAAGATCGCCACGGTACGACCCATGAGCGCCACGGTACGACCCATGAGCGCCACGGTACGACCCATGAGCGCCACGGTACGACCCATGAGCGCCACGGTACGACCCATGAGCGCCACGGTACGACCCATGAGCGCCACGGTACGACCCATGAGCGCCACGGTACGACCCATGAGCGCCACGGTACGACTCATGAGCGCCACGGTACGACCCATGAGCGCCACGGTACGACTCATGAGCGCCACGGTACAACGCTAGTATACTGATGATGGCCTTAGTCTTTGACCTAACTCGTAGTGGTCACGTTAGAAGAACCAACGCTTATCCGTCCTTCCCTAAGAGTCGTACCAAGGCTCTGGAGGGTCGTACCGTCGTGATGAAGGGTCGTTCGTTGCGATGGAGGGTCGCACCGTCGTGCCCAAGTGTCTGTCATACGGCCGTATTCAACAGACAAGGTAAAAGGGATGGGTAATATGAATGTTTCCGTAGCGAGAAGAAACGATAGATGTGTCGCACCCTTCCATCAGCCGGATACAATGCTTTTCCATTCTTCCTCATTATAGAAACGAGACAGACCAAAATAAAATAAAAAAAAAGACGACGGATATTTTTCTCATCTTTTGAGAAGTACTGACCAAATCTTTGTGTATACAACATACACATATGGAAAATAACAACCTCAGGACTCATCAAAAGTCTCTAAGCATTGGAAATAATTTGTAAATGAGAGTTAAAGACCTTCCAATATTCTGCTTATGAGAGCTGAATCCTTTTTGTGTCACGGAAAAGAAGACTGCACGCTCTTTCTCTCACGCATCTACGTACCTGTTCGCTGAACTGTTTCACATGATATTTCCTGGGATGAAATTCCTCCCTGAGTAACAGGAGATTAATGTTGTATTGGTGAGTGATACACGAGTGTGAATTTTGCGCTCGTTATATTAGCATGACATGCCAAAGAGCCACGGATGTTTGCATTGTAGGCAAAAGCAAGGGAGGAAAATACAATGAATACAGTACAATGAATACTTGCATGAACAGCAAATGCAAGATGAATATTCACACGAATGGCGAGAATACAAGGGATATTCGCGTGAGAGGCAACTGTTTAAGGAATATTCGATGAATATTGGCATGGAAGAGAAATATTTCGCTGAAAATCATATGATAACAGTCATTCGTATCACATGCAAATGCCAGCAAAATATTCACAAAACAGGAGACAGCAGGTTGAATATTACCGTGACCAAATGGAGAAACGAGTGGTGACACATACGCCAGGCATTCATAGGAGAGTTCAACTTCACAAGTCAATGTATATTGAATATTCCTATGATACGCCAAAGGAAAATAAGCATTCGTATGACAGGATTAAAGTACCCTTAAGCACGTTCACACTGAGGAGCGAAAACACACAAACACACACCCACACACACACACACACACAGACATACGCATCAGAAAAACGCATTGGAAATGTAGTCAAAGAGATTCCTGACTTAATCAGAAGACATCTAATCAAAACCCAGAGCAGGTACACCCACTCAACTTCTGTAGTAAGTACAGTCACTCAACCCTACTACGGTCGTGTGAGATCGAATGCGTATAACTGCTCAAGTTAGCTACGTAAATAAGTGGTTAGACGAATGTTTGCTTCCCTTGGTACTCCACCATCAGGAGGTCCCTGTAGCCGCCCTCCTCCATCCTCTTACGTCGTAGGAAGTGCTACTCTCCCTCATCTCCATCCTCCTCACTTTCCATCTCGATATGAGGTCCATCTTTGCCACCTCCAGCCTCCAAAAACCCTCACCCAAAGGGAGGTGGTGCCTCCCTCACCTCCAGCCTCCCATTCCCGACCCGCGTGAGAGGTATCACCCTCATCTTCCACCCAATTACCCCCAGCGAGTACCTCTCGTTTTACTCGTTCATTTTCTATTCACTCTCCTCGCGCGCGGTTATCTTCGGCCCTCAACCCCCTTATCTTTCGCTCTGTCAACCACTCCCCATCCAAGAACTGCGCTACACACACATACACATAGGTTAACACCTTTTTTTTTCATCTCCGTTTCCGTGGATGTCGGGGATGGGGAGGAGAGGGGAGGAGGTGGAGGAGGAGGAAGAGGAGGAGGAGGAGGAGGAGGAGGAGGAGGAGGAGGAGGAAGGAAGGAAGGAAGGAAGGAAGGGAGTGAAGGAGTGTAGATGGAAGGGTGGCGGGGAGCGTGAACTCTCCAGATATGAAGCGTCGCTTCATCCAAGACCTCGTCGGTGCCTGTGTCTATAGAACTCCCGTCTCAACGAAGACTTTTTAGAAGCCCTTCTGTCACCTCTCCTCTGGCCCAGCCAGACGCCGAGATCGACCCCAGCAGCAGCTGCCTTGAGCGGACACCTCAACACCTGCACCTTCGCCAGCGAGATTCGCAACGGATATCACACGGTGGGAGATAAAAAGAGAAAGGGCGAATGACAGATGATAAGAACCTCCTCCCTTATCAGAAACAGGCCAATGAACCAACTGATTGCGATCACTTGCTCCAAATCGCAGCCTGGCAAACCTCAAACTATGAAAAACTCAAATGCAAGTATGAGATTAATGCACAAAAAAAGACTTTGAAAAAGTATCAGGTACCCAACCAACATTATCCTCATTAGGCCTTTTAAGTCTCACTGTATGACGTATACCGAAGGGATTTCTAACCCTACAGGCGCCGGTGGGTTCATATTATCATGAACCCGTGTCTATAAGGACGAGGGAAAGGTCAAGGGACCTACCCTATCGGCGGGAAGAAAATGCCACATATGAAAACATGATTCTGTAATGAAAGTCTAACGAAGAGATGATTGGCGGTGACCGACGTCATATATTACGTATTAGGTTGAGGGATCTGTTGCGTGAACTGCTCCGTGTGTATGTGTGTGTGTTGCGGGTGTTGCGGTGTGTGTGTGTGTTGGAGAGAGAGAGAGAGAGAGAGAGAGAGAGAGAGAGAGAGAGAGAGAGAGAGAGAGAGAGAGAGAGACCTCAATACTTCTGAGAGGAGGAGGACAACCCACACAGTCGAACGCAACACGAAGGAGACCACAACCCCTGAAATATAACCCCCAACCCCACACACACCTCCACCCGCCTCCACCACCACAACCCACCCATCTACCACAACCCACCTTCCCTCCCTCCCTCCCTCCCTCCCTCCCCCCACCCCCTTCACCCAACCCCGATTAATTTCGTCTTCCGTTTGCGTTTCTGTTCACCCCGGTGGCACTTAAGTCCCGATTCCCCCCTGATCATCTCAGCTCCAATTTTCATGAACTGGTAATCATCGTGGTCACGGAAAACGGAGGAGCGTCTTCTAGGCAAAAAAAAAAAGAATAAATAAAAAAAACGAAAACGAGACAGGAGTTAATTTCGACGCAGCACCACCCACCCACCCACACACACACACACACACACACACACACACACACACACAATATCTTGCCCACCTCCCTCGTCCTACCGCCGGTGTTCGTCGCCAACTTCTGAAAGCTTTGGAGGGAGAAGAAGGAAAGAGAAATATTTCCCTCGCCAATCCGCCAGGGAATTACAACCTGGTGTTGTGTGAGACAACCGCTACCGGGTGATGAGATGGTTGTACTGGTTATAATTCTAGCCTGAGAGGGGAGGGGAGGGAAAAAAAAAGGGGTAGAGTTGTAAGTCGCAGGAGGTCATGAGATGTATATAATACAGAGGTTGTGTTGGGATTGCCTCTCTGCCAACACTGTTGGCTGATGGTGGGAGGATAAGGTCGAGGGGAGCCAACACGACGGCACATACGTGTTGTGAGATAAGGCTTCCGTTCGAGCCATGGGACATTCCCAAGAAGGTGACCCAAAGTTTCCGTCCCGTAATCTGATGCATAATGATCCTGGCGACCCTTTTTTTTTTTCTTCTTTTTTTTCCTCTTTTGTCATCTGCTGACCGATGTGAGTGGCAATCTGATCCGTCATCTGTTGTATAATGTTCACTTCTGCCTTGACCTACTGTATAATCTTTCTGCCTAAAGCTGTCGTATACAATCTACCGCTGGACTCGTCGTGTATGTGTTGTGCCTGACCGGCTGTATGTACGTAATCTGCGCAAACAAACATGGGGGGGGCGGGGGGGAGAGAAGGCCCCCTCCTCCCTCCGTCTCTCATGATGGCCTGAGTAATCTTGTGTATAATTTACCTCATGAATTCCCTCGTACGTAACCTTCATGACGTCATTCGTGTGGGGGTTCTGCTTGTCGCCAGGAATGAAGCAAGGATACGAACGTGGATTCCATCATTTCGGATATCATTTTTCCTTCTTCATTCGTGACAGAAAACGTGAATGCTCGCTCATGGCACCATCCTCCTCCTTGCACCTGTACAACGATACTACCATCTTCTTGGGCGAATTCTTGCACCCCTACTGTCTTCTGGACAGAGTTTAATGTTACCAAGTCGTTCTGGTTCCTCATGCATGTCTGGAGAGCTCTACAAGAGCTCTACTGTCGTCGAGGCGTAAGGGCAGTACTGTCGTCGAGGTAGAAGAGCTCTTCTGTCGTCGAAGGTGGTGTGTCGCACCCCTACGTTCACCCGCGGACCAGACTCTGTCGTTCCTCCGCCCATGTTGGTTGGAGGTGTCGCCGTCATCAGAGGACATCTTAATCCCCGCTTCTCATAGAGCAGTGATACCATCGACGCTTCTCCAAGTTCGATGTTTTGGCCACAGGGATGGCCAATTCGTCGCCACATCGCTTAGACGTACCTCGCTAAATCACCACAGATGTGATGTGCGGTCGTTCGCGAAGTCGTGAGACGCGCGCGCGTGTTCAATACGTCCGGTATGTAGTGTATGTATATATATAACCTGACCTGGTTAATACAAACACGATGAAGGATAAGCGGGCGTTAAACATCAACAAGATGGACTACCCTGGGTAACTGAGGATGGTCTGAAGTGAACGGGTAATACATCATTCTCCTCCTCTCCTTTCCTCTCCCTCTCCCACCTCCCTCCTCGGCCTCGAGTTTAATCTTTCCAGATTACGAATTTCACCACAGTCTTGCGAGATATTTCATGAGAGTTGTGTTTCATCTTTATGAATGAGTGGAGCGGGAGGCCAAGGAGAGGCGAGAGGCAGAGGAGCACAGGAGAGGGAATTCTAAGCTACTGGAGGTGGGACGAGAGTGTATCTATCCGCAGAAGAAGAAACAGCTTTACTAAGTAACTAAAAGGGGGACTGGAGGAGGCATGAAGTGATGGGCAGACGGAAGCCGTGGAGGGGATTCGAACCTCGTAACATCTGAGTGGTAACTGGGTACGCAGACCACTCAGCAATACTGCCCATATATATGTGTGTGCGTGTGTTTATCATGAAGCTGGTGTTACCGGGCTCCGCCTGGCTGTGGTTACACCGCGAGTGAAGTAGCGCAACCCTGGGAGGCAGGAGGTTTTCAGAGAGGCCCTGGGTAACACCAGGACTCCTTCACAAGAATCTGGTTCTGGCGTAAAATCAGAAATATATATCAATATTCCCCAAATTCTCTCGACGTAACCTCTCCTCCGTTCTGCCCCGGTGAACCCACACACACACACACATACACACACACACACACACACACCGACGTCCCCCTCCCCCAAACACGTATCCTTTCAACAATCCTTTCCCCCCGACCTGCTCCCTGCCACTGATGGAGGCGAGGCGAGGCGAGGTGATGCAGTCAGGCAGCTCGCTCGGCCATGTTGACCCGGGGTAGCGCTTCGCTGTGATCAACACGCCCCAAACAGCTGATTCATCTGCGCCCTATTAACTCCGCTCCGCCACCACCGCCTTAGCCCATCAGGTCGCCCGTCAGACCACGCCGATCACGTTCCTCCAACCTCACCATCTCACGGGCGGGTACGCCTCGACCCTCCACCGCCGCCAATCAGAGGCATGATCGAGTGTTCTCGTGTTCGACTTTAATCACCTGATTTCAGACGACGCTGGAAGGGCCCCACCAGCAGCACCAGCAACCACCACGTTGTGCCGTACTGGTGCGCTGCGAGAGGATTTCGCAAGCGGTCAAGGTTCGAATCCCGTGGAGGTATTTCTCTCCTAGAGTTCCCCATTGAACGGGTGTTCATTAACATACCTACAGTAAGAATGTCATAATTGTAAAAATTGGAATATTATGTGTATGTGGGTGGGTTGGGCCATTCTTTCGTCTGTTTCCTTGCGCTACCTTGCTAACGCGGGAGATGGCGACTAAGTATAATAAATAATAAATAAAATAATGGGTGAGGTGGGGGGAAAAATCTAAGATGGTTCACGAAAGGCAGAGAATTTCATCCAACGTGTTAAAGTATTTGCGAAGATTATCGACTTAAATTCTAAGTATCTTAATAAATGCCATGACATGCTATGTGGAAGAGAGTCGGAATGCATCTGGTCACCAAGGAATCACAAGAGGTTTTCTACCACATATACTTTAAACCAACCATAAAGCCTCTTCTCTTTTTTTTCGGCTCTTTAGGTATCGAAATTGGAACACCACCCTTATTTTAGGTAATTAGAAGAGGTGAATAAAAAAAAATTAAGGCTGTTACCACGGAAACACGTTAACAAGCGTAACTACGTGTAATCATAGCCATTCGGCGCCAGTAAAGGGTAACGTAACAAGAAGCCTTGTACGACAAGCTCTGTTATCATGTGGCTTAGATAAGACAGAGGAAAATTGGGGAAAAGAGAACTCCGTAACGTCAAGATTGGATAAAGTCAGGTTTTCCACCGAGAGAGAGAGAGAGAGAGAGAGAGAGAGAGAGAGAGAGAGAGAGAGAGAGAGAGAGAGAGAGAGAGAGAGAGAGAAACTGGGGAAAAAATCTAATCAGAAAATGATGAGTAAAGGGCGAGAAGCAATCGGAGGAAGGGGAAGGGGTGATGGGAAGAGGGACACGGTGATAAAATGGAGATAGAGCAATAGGAGAAATGAGGGAGAATAATGATAAAACGGGGCAAATGCGATTGGGGAGAAGGGGAGAGAGAGAGGGAGAGTGAGAGAGAGTGATGTAAAAAGGAAATAAAAGTGATAGGAAGAAGGAGAGAGAATGATGATGAAAAGGGGAAATGATGATAGGAAAGAGGGGAGTGAGTGATTAACAAAAGAGAGAGAGAGAGAGAGAGAGAGAGGGAGAGAGAGAGAGAGAGAGAGAGAGAGAGAGAGAGAGAGAGAGAGAGAGAGAGAGAGAGAGAGAGAGAGGAGGGGAATGAGTAAATGGCTAGAAAACAAAACAGATCTGTCTGGTGGGGTGGGAGGTCACACCATGAAAAATAATTGATAAAAAATTCTATTAAGACATAATCATTGTGTTTATTTTTCTCCTTCACCAAGCATCATTATGCTTTTTTTTTTAATCACGTTAACTTTTATGGAATATGTTTTTGACGATTATGTAAAGAGGTCTTTACTACGTATATACGATATACACTGTGGTTTACGTATATACGATATACACTGTGGTTTACGTATATACGATATACACTGTGGTTTACGTATATACGATATACACTGTGGTTTACGTATATACGATATACACTGTGGTTTAATTATGATTACGGGTTTTATTATCAATCACAATCGTCTGAATTATTTCTAAAATCCTGGAGATTTATTCCAATCTATTATCATCATTACTATCATCATCATTATTATTATCATTATCATTATCATTATTAATCTATCTACCTATCTATCTATCTATCTACCTATCTACCTATCTATATATATATATATATATATATATATATATATATATACATTGGAGTGAGAGTGGGTAACAATAGGATACCTTTCAGATAGACACATAAGCCCTCAAAATCATCAGCCAGGAGGAGGAGGAGGAGGAGGAGGAGGAGGAGGCGGAGGAGGAGGAGGAGGAGGAGGTGAGGATGTACCTCCACACGTCCCACATAAGCTTTGAAAAGGGGAACAAAACCGTAATCCCGGGTCGTGTAAACCCCTGCGGAAGGCTTGGGGTTGTCCCTAGAGACGAGTCGTGTAAAGGAGGATAAGGAACACAGACACACAGGCACACGTACTACAGGAAGGCCCTCCTCTCTCTCTCTCCCCTCTAGATTATATTACTAGCGAGGAAATTGTATGGAGGGTGGTCTCTGTCCTGCCTCCAAATATAGTTGCAATTTTCGAGCATGTGCGCGGAGGGAGAGGAGGAGGGACATGGCGTGTGTGTGTGTGTGTGTGTGTGTGTGTGTGTGTGTGTGTGTGTGTATGTGTATGGTGGAGGAGGAGGAGGTGGAAGTCTGACCGGATAAGGATTAACAGTGGGGTGGGAGGAGGCGTGGGGGGGAAAAGGTCGAGAGGGAGGGAGGATGGTGAGGGTTCAGGGGTGTGCCAAGAACTCATGAACGGCGCCCAAACCGAGACTACAAGCGTGGTTTTAGCGCCCAAACCGAGACTATGACGTGGTTTTGGCGCCCAAACCGAGACTACGACGTGGTTTTGGCGCCCAAACCGAGACTACAAACGTGGTTTTGGCACACCCTCCGTGGGCACCGCTCGGAAACCTCTTTCTTCGTCGTTCTTGTGCGATGGTTACCGATCCAATCCTAATCCATACTCACTGTCTTTCTCTCCCTTAGTGATTCTCTCTCTCTCTCTGTCTTATCTCTCTCTCTCTCTCTCTCTCTCTCTCTCTCTCTCTCTCTCTCTCTCTCTCTCTTATCTCTCGCGTTATCCGACCTGAATGATAATATCATCTGGATATTCCCATTTTAACACAGACGGGGGCAACACGTACGTACATTGGGACTTAACAAAATGAAAACATCATATGGCAACCTGCTGGTAGTGATCTCAAGAGTTCCTGGTTAGATCTGTTACTGTTCGCATGGAGGAAGAATAATTCTACGAACCTCACCAGGAATTATTCTAACTGGCTTCTCTGCTCCCACTCGCGTTGGGGTAGTTCAACCCTCCACTTTGCTATCCACTTGAGAAGTATGCTCTCCAAATGGGATAACACATATTCAAATCACTAATGGCTACTTACATCTTTCTTTTTCTTTTCGTCTAAGTTACTAGTTAACGATTTATCACGTCTGCTTCGCTGATAGCGACAATATTCCTAAGAGTTGCTTTTCAGCAGCCAGGCAGCTGGTAAGAGCCTTTTTTTTCCCCCTCCCTAAGGCTATTTTTCTATGCGGTCGTCGGCAGGCTTTTGTCAGCAGTGAATAAGGCGTTGATAAAAAAAAATGCCCTTTTATACTTTAAAGTGATTACGACCAACTCTCGATTTGTTGGGACCACGGGATTACAAATTGCTTTGGGAACAATGTGTCAAAATGCATCTCTCAAAAAAAAAACTTTCAACTCTCCAAGCCTCGATGGATGTTGGTTTAGGCTCGGTCCTGTTTATGATAGGTTAGATTACGTTAACTAACGTTAGATTAGGTCGGGTTGCGTCAGTTAACGAGGAGGCAGTGTTATCTCCAATAAATTCGACATCGTAACAATCCCCTTCCTCAATAGCCTTGCTCTATAAAAGGCGGACCGGTGATGGAATATCTATGCAAAAGACGTTTTTTCTCTCTCTTCACAGGACCAATCAGAAAGGAGATTGATCACAGTAGCCAATCACAGTGGACTCCAACGGCAAAAATGGTCGTTAAGTACTCAGTGTAAGGTACAAACATGATAACAATAGTGCTTTCATACGCGTTTAATCACACTATAAGTACAATAATGCATATTCAAATATACCCCCGCAACGCTCTTTTTTATTCTTTTCTTATCAAGATCTTAAATTCAACCTTTAAGGATCTACTCTGATGACAAGATCTCCTAAACTAAGTGACACCACCTTAAATAAACGGGACCTTAATTTAATACCACGATCCCTTAACCGTCTACTATGTTTGGTAAATGATTTACTGAGAAATAAGTGATACTGGACCTTTTTCTTTTTTCAATCCTTCTGAAAACATATTTCGTGAAGGAAGCAGTTTAGGATATGAATCATCCCTAATATGTGCATTGATGAAGCCGAGTTGGAATTATCATTATCATTTATCATCATTTATCATTCTTTATAAAAAATTCTTGCAGCTTTGCGCCTGCGCTTTCTACAGAAGCATTATTATCATCACTGATATTAGTAGTTAACATCTTTATCATCATTATCATTATCATTATTAACATTATTATTATTATTATTATTATTATTATTATGTAGCCTAAGATCCCTTTCGTAAAGCTCCTGCAACGTCGAGGCTACTCTCCTTGCAGAAGCAGGATCAAATGGACTCCTTTAACGCTATACATATATTTTCCCCCACCGTTCGTACGCTGGCTATGATACAGCCTCAACGAAGGTGACGCTTTCACTCGCTGTCTTAACCACCTGCAGGTGTTGAACACCAGCTGGAAATATATAATACAAGATGTACCTTCTGCCTTACTGGGTGGGCCATGGTTACCAGCGGAGTACCAACCTCAAAATCGCAGCTGAGAGAACTTTTAAGAGCCTTCCCTTATCATTACCTCAGCTCTTGGCTAAGCGCTGAGTACACCAACGTTCTCACCCGGGCCTTGTGTCACCACCGTGCTGAAGAAGGTGTGATAGAAGAGCAGTGTGTGTGTCAGTCACCAGTGGTTGATGAATTGTCATATGCTTCGCGAGGGAGTTGAAGGTTCTTATACTTATTGTGACGGGGTGGATGAGGTGGTTAGTGGATAGGTGTGGTGGTTAGTGGATAGATGTGACGGTTAGTGGAGAGATGTGGTGGTTAATAGACAATGTGTGTGGTGGATAAGTGGACGGGATAGGGATTGTGGATTTATGCACGTTGGCCAGTGGACGTGGATGAGAGCGGTGGATAGTTGGATATGGATGGATAAAAGAAAAAAAACATCCACGTTAGGTGGGAGAGGATAGGCTGAGGTAGAGTATGAGAGACACTATGTCAGGGTGTGATGGCGTCTGGCTTTAAAAAGAGTCCGAAGGAAAGAACGGAGGAGGAGGAAGAAGAGGAGGAGGAGGAGGAGGAGGAGCAACAGCAGATACGGTGTTGGTGAGTGGGTGGTGGAAGCAACACAAAACATACACAGACTTGAGCGATGGAGGTGGCAGAGCTTCCTCATAACCAAAGGCTGAGAGGGAGAGGAGTCGTGTCCACTGATTGTGTTACGGGGGGGGGGAAAGTTACGCCATACAGATGGCAGAGGAAATCACTTGATGTGACTTTTTATGAATAGTTCCTTATCTAATCAGCTGCCTCAGGATTTATGTATGAAACTCCTCTTTGAGGACGTGGTGGCTATTTTCGTACAATTCAATGAAGTATTTTCGTCTAGCTGAGTCTGAATATGTTGTCTGCTTGGATGATCTATGTCTGTATGTCTTCCTGTAAGGCTGTCTGTCATTCTGTCTGTCTGTCTGTCTGGTTGTGTGGAGTTTATCTATTTTGCGTCATTTTCCTTCTGACAGAATTGTGGAATGCGTTTTCCTTTTTTTTTCATAGATTCTATACAATGTAATTCCACATAATACGCTTGTATATATGCATGATTAAACAGAACTAGATAAAAGCACACATACATACACACACACACACACACACATACACACACACACACACACACACACACACACACACACACGCTGTCATTGAATTTTCACACACATTCATACTCTTTTTATGTGCGGAATTCATCCAAAGGCGGGAGAAACTGTGCCTGCGCTGTGATAAAGGAGGGTAACATATTCACGCAGCGCACTAGAGAGAGGAGAGAGATAAGAGCAGTGGAGATGACGAAAGAGCAAGTAAGAAATGAGAAACAGGAGACGTGGCCACACGTTACCGTCTGCGCCAAAGTAAATATAGACGTAAGACATTCGTTGCTCTTTGAGTAAAAGTTAGTTAATTGTTCCATGACTGATCGCGAGGTTGTGTCTACAGACAGTGGCTGAATAGCAGGAAACGAGAGAGGAATGATGAATGCAGGACAGATATACGAAGAATTAAGTGAAAGAAGGTAGAAAAAAAAATAAGGCTGTGTTTATGACTACAGGAATATGTTAGAGGAAAGAGAGGAGAACTATTGGAGGTGTGTGATTAAACTTGGCAAGTGTATAATGATGGTGTATCTCAGAACTCAAACCCTCGAGGTCACTTTTATTTTCCAAGATCAAAAGTAAAATCTACTTGCCAAATGGGATGAAGATCATCAACATGTAATGGAAGGGTTGTGAGGGAAGCGACATCACCCGACATCCCCCGAAGGGTTGTGAGGGAAGCGACATCCCCCGACATCCCCCGAAGGGTTGTGAGGGAAGCGACATCCCCCGACATCCCCCGAAGGGTTGTGAGGGAAGCGACATCCCCCGACATTCCCCGAAGGGTTGTGAGGGAAGCGACATCCCCCGACATCCCCCGAAGGGTTGTGAGGGAAGCGACATCCCCCGACATCCCCCGAAGGGTTGTGAGGGAAGCGACATCCCCCGACATCCCCCGACATCCCCCGAAGGGTTGTGAGGGAAGAGACATCCCCCGACATCCCCCGAAGGGTTGTGAGGTAAACGACATCCACTCGCGATGTAGACTTACGAACGGTGAATTCAGAGCACATAATGACTCTCGTCTGGCATGGAGCAAACTAGAGAAATGTAGCTAGAAAATGGACCTAGATAGGTAGACATGGTACATGATATGTTTACTAGAAAACCATCTCTAGATGGGCTATGAGGAAGGAAAGTCTCTATTTCAACCTGGGTCACAAGTACCATCAAGTACACGTACGAAATCTCAAGAACATATTCAGCCCAATTTAGATCCAAATTAGATCAGTAATTACGACCCTGGTCTTTCCCCATTGGTTGCACAGAGAGACATCAGGAGTCTAAGACGGTGGGATATAACAATTCTTACTTAAACGAAGAGATAAGGGCTACAACAGACTAGCGGCCCTAAGAGGCACCCACCACATTCAAAAGACAAGAGGTTAAAAGGAAACATGATCAGCATCTTTTAGGATCCTCGGTGTCGCGTTATTGAGAATGATGGCCAGGAAGTCTTTCCACATCGGGAGGAAGTGTTCGGGTAGATGACATGGCGGGGAGGATGAGAGGGTAGAACAGCTTAAGCGTAGATGTGTTACGAGGTAGAACATGCTGAGAGTAGGTGAGTGAGGAGATAGAACATGGTGAGTATAGACGAGTGAGCAAACAGAACACGCTGAGTGTAGATGAGTGAGCAAATAGAACACGCTGAGTATGTCTGAGTGAGGAGATAGAAGCAGCTAAGTGCAGAGGTGTGAGGTGATAGAACAGACTAAGTGTAGAAGAGAGAGGAGATAGAGCAAGTGTAGAAGGGGAGAGGAGACTGAAACAGCTATGTGTGAGGAGATTTTAGACAGACTCAATCGAAGAATAAGTGGATAGAAATGAGAGAGAGAGAGAGAGAGAGAGAGAGAGAGAGAGAGAGAGAGAGAGAGAGAGAGAGAGAGAGAGAGAGAGAGAGAGAGATGGTGGCCCTTGAGTGTAAAAAAAACTTCACCGTTCACACACACACACACACACACACACACACACACCCACACACACACACCCACACACACACACACACACACACACACACCTACGAGTTCGAGAGGAAAATATGACAGAGAGGGAGATTGTTGTTGTTAATTGCTTATTGATCGAGTTTCGCGTCTTGGGGCGGCTGCCGGATGGAGAAAATGGAGGACGAAGAGTACGGAGGAGGAGGAGGAGGAGGAGGAGAAGGAATAAGAGCAGGAGTAATAGGAGGAGGAGGAGGAGGTGTGTGGTGAATGGAGACGAAGAAAGAGAAAGAATACGAGGATAGGAAGGATGTAGAGCGAGAGGAGTGATAAAAGGATAGACAGGGGTTACAGGAAGAGGATGATATGAGATGATAATTAACTGATGGGGATAGACAGCTGGTGCAGGGATAGGTAGTAGGTGGATTGAGAAGCAGTAGTTAGAGGAATAGATAATAATGATAGGCAAGTAAAAAGGGGGACAGATAGTAGGTAGAGGGATGAAATACCGGTAAGGGAGTAGATAGATGGTAGAGAGCTCTTTTCTTTCTTCTCCTTGCATCTTCATCTTCCATATTCTCATCTACCTCTCCCCCTTGCGTTCCACTCTCCTTCCCACTTCCCCCAGCCTCCCTCTGCGCCTCCTGCAAGATGCCACTTCGCATCGCTCATGCCAGCAGAGCAAGGCTCAAAAAAGACTCACATCCCAGTGAACGCCATAGCGCCTTAGTGGCGTCCAGGTAACTGTACCTGGTAAACTAAAATCCTCTGCCACTATGAACCCTGGTACGGCCACAGCACCAGGTCCTCTGACACTCGTGGAGTACCTTGTCGTACCAGGGGCACCCTGGTGCTAATGATGAATTTGGCAGGGTGTCACAGGCGCCTATAACAACAACAACACAAGCAGGAACGGTAGCAGTGAGTAAGTGAGGAGTTAAAGCGGATCAGAGGTGCTATGATCATCAACAGGAGCTGAGGGAGGAACAACAGAACAACGGGAGGTTATCAACGAACAAGGGAACAGAAGCAACGGGGAACAGGGAAGGGCAAAGGAGCAATAACAGACGAAATAACAGAAGGAACATGACCACAACTGTGGTAAATAGTCTTCCACCACTGCTCTCTCATTTTCCCTTCCCTTTCCCACTCCCCCACAACCACAACACCCTCTCTCTCTCTCTCTCTCTCTCTCTCTCTCTCTCTCTCTCTCTCTCTCTCTCTCCCCGCCCATGCGTCCTCCTGAAGTGTGAGTGTGCCGTCCGGTATTTACATAATCGTCGGAAAACCCACAGGCGTAGAAGTAAAAATTCCGCCCATCTTGGCGTCGCGACAAAGGGCGACATGTGCGAGGCATCTGCGTGCTGGAGGAACCGTCACTGGCAGTGTCTGGGAGAGGAATGAAAAAACATGTGACGGGGGGAATTAAGACATATGAATATATGAATGAGAAATGGGGGGGTAGGGGGGACAGGGGGCGCTCGAGCAGGGGGGGGGGTAGGTAGGTAGGTAGGTAGGGGGTTGGTGTGGTGTGGTGTGGTGGTGGTAGAGGGCTGGGCGTCGGACGGCAAGGTAGCGGGTCGGAGGCAATAATGTGCAATAACCGTGTTACTTGTCCATGAATGACAAATACAGGCGGGGTAATTGTGTCATCACGGTGCCTGTCGGCTGGCGAGATAGGTCTGCGTCAGCGCTCTTGTTGTTGTGGGGGTGGTGGTGATGTGTTGGGTGCGGCGGCGGCGGGCGGCGGCGGTAGGCGGCGGCAGGCGGCGGCAGCGCCACCACGAGGAACTGCGAGGACCGGAGGACGAGGAGGAGCGACGGGTTGAGGAATGAGGTGGAACGAAGGACGAGGAGGAGCGACGGGTTGAGGAATGAGGTGGAACGGAGGAC
>NC_092282.1:5223986-5273986 GCF_036320965.1 Panulirus ornatus
CAGATGCCCCGTGAACTGGTGGCCTTCATGACGGAGCAGAACTTCATAAGAATTTATTCGGGCGATATTTAGATAAGACTCCTTAAATGGATGAGATATACGGGCACACAGAGAGGACGAGTGTGGCCAAGCGATAACGTTAAGACATCCTGGCCATATCCAGAAAGGAGGGGATCTTAAAAGCTAACGATCAAAATATATATACGACAATGGCGATGTTCATGAAGTGGAACTTATTCAGCGGTGCATACTGACGATATCAAGAGACCAGAACCTTTCAGAACTGAAGGAACTTTCCCACTGAATCTATCGTGACTGATAGACAACAGAAGTGAAGAATTGAAACTACTAAACGTAAGTATCTCCCACATGGGCAGAAGATAACATATACATACATACACACACACATATATATATATATATATATATATATATATATATATATATATATATATATATATAAACTTGTAACATGATAATTCTTCGTCCAACCTCTATCTCTGTTACCCCCCCTCCCCTCATACCTCCTTAACCCTCACCTCATACTTCCCTACCCCCTCGATATCTCTCCTTCCCTCCCGGTCTCTTATCCCTCACTTCGATATCTCCACCTCCTACCCCTCCCTCATGCCTCCAACTCGAAATCTCCAACACCACCACCACCACCACCACCACCACTTCCTCCAACTCCTCATCCAGTCATCTTATCTCCCTCCCTGTACCACAACCTCAATCACCTCCCCCTCAGGCTCCATCTCTCCCTCCTCCTCCTCCACAATCTCTCCCCCACCCACCAAACCCTACCCCTCTACCCTCCCTCTCCCTCCCTCTCTCTTCGCCCTCTGGTCATCACGCTTCAGCTACGTCTCACAAAGGCCGGCGGACACGCTGTTATCGGTCACTTGCTAACGCATCAACATTTCATGGGGCTACAGTTTCAACGATCCGGACCGCCAAACCATGATAGACACCAGTCATGGTCGGTCCTACACTACAACGCCATCTACATCCACGCTGTAGCCACGACGCAAGGCACCAGGTCACATCCTTATACATCAAGAATTTATGACGTTCGTGACGCTGGTATGGTTATTCTATGGCTATATTTCACTTCAGCCATCGGCCCAGTAGGTTCAACTATTTATGACTGAACTCACTATGGATGTGACATGAGAGAAATATGAATAGTGTATATACTCGATGTACATATACAGCTACCTGTCCGTATACATACGTTCCTATTTGGATATATATATATATATATATATATATATATATATATATATATATATATATATATATATATATATATATATATGTGTGTGTGTGTGTGTGTGTGTGTGTGTGTATGTATATATATTAACAGAAGGGCTCTGTGAAGGCGACACGTCAAAAGCCAAGACGAAAAAAAAAACCCCACTCGTATCTTTTTTGTGTGTGACCAGATCTAGAAGGGCGTGCAAGACATGATACAGCCTTATCGTAGACGATACGACGCAGGTGATAATGATATATGATAATGACGACAGCACGACGGTGACACAACAGACGAAAATTAATGTTAGTCCCCCCCCCCCAAAAAAAAAGGGCCTCCATGATATTGCCAATGAAAATGGCCCTTGTGAATATGACACGTCACTGATGTTGTCCTAATGAATTCATTCAGGACGTATTACGAAGCCGAAGATCATTATTAAAAGGATAATGGGGACCTGAGCAGCATAATACATGGGGTATTAAGTTCTCATAAGGAGAATGGAAGATTAATATTGCTATTATATACACATATATTCTATATATCTTCCTGGGGGACATGTTGCAAATGGAAAGTGATACAGGCAATTAATCATCCCGACATCTGATCGTGAATTAACTACGTCGTCTTGGGTGAACCTCTAAAAAGCGATGCTCGAAAATACAGGACAACTCACATGTTTACAAACATGGTGATGTACACGTGGAAACTGGACCTGAATTAGTGTCTGTATGTACAAATGTATAAAACACCCATGTCAATGAAAATGTATGTAAATCTACATATATTACAGAGGCAAAACTAAACACATATACATATTTGCCTATACATAGATATTCTCCCTCTCTGTGTCTCTCTGTCAAACACACACACACACACACACAGACACACACACACACACGTTTCCCACACAGAATGTCCCATCGGTTTGGTTCCAATGTCAAGGAGAAATAAGGCTCATTAGACAGCGCACTACTTAGCGTAAATCTACCTCACCTGACCGCTAAGAATGTTTACGTTACGGGCAAATGAGAAACATCCATCGACCAATCAACATCTAGAGGAGAGAAGGATGAGGAAGAGCATGATAACAACTTTTCATATATTCTCGCAAGGACTCGATGTGGTGGTGATGTTGGTGGTTTAGAACACATCTTTGTACCAGCGACTACTAATGAAGCAGACTATACGTCACGAAATGGTGAAAGATGTGAAAATAATGGTGTTTAAAGCATTAGAGTGGAGGACAGATGGGGCTATAGGATAATGTGATACAGTGACAAACGAAGAATTAAAAAACGACTTTCATGTCAGAAACGAAGTTAAGAGAAGGGGGGGAAGGGGGGCGCTCCACGAGAGTAAAATTCAACCCCCTTTCCCTAACCTTTCCAAGATACGTCCCCCCACCCTCACCCCAACCAAAAAAAAAAGAAGTAATTTGACACCGATGCACATACACGCCACATGTAAACACACAGAGACAAATACACACATAAACGCTCGTGATACACACGTACACACGTGGATGTACGTCCACACACACACACACACACACACACACACACACACACACACACACACACACACACGTCCACAGTCAACTCAGAGAGTACATATGTCACCCGTCTGTGTCCTAACACATCCCCCCTACTGATCGGCCAGTAATCAAATGCATGGTGACATAATAGACACATGGGGAGAGGAGGGGAGGGAGGAATAGTCGAGGGGAGAGGCTGAGGGAGGGAGGAAGGGAGGTGGGGAAAAGGGTGAGAGGAAAGGATGAGGGGAGGGAAGAGGGAGGGAGGAAGGGTGAGGGGATAGGTTGAGGGAGGAAGGGGGGGAAGGGAAAGGGTGAGTGGGGAGAGACTTAGGGAGGGATTTTAGGGTGAGGGAGGTAGGTAAGTGTAAGGGAAAAGGGTGAAGGAGGGAGGAAAAAGGTTAGGGAATAGGCTGATGGGATGAAGGGAATGAGAGTAATGGGAGAGGAGACTGAGGGAAAAGGGAAGGGGGGGTGGGTGGGAAGGGGAGAATACGCCGAGGGAGGGAGGGGACGGGAGAGTAAGGAGGGAGAGGAGATGAGGCAATTTATGGTACATTACCTCCACCGCTTCATGTCTAACCACCGCAACATTGGCTATACCTCCACACACACACACACACACACACACACACACACACACGAGAGGTACCCTCATACACTATAGGCCTTATATACATCCAATGTCAATACAAACTATACACATCCCAATCATTAAAAAAAATGTTAAAATCTCGTTCCTTAATCTTCAATAAAGCTTTCTAATGACTATAATAATATCCGGAGGGAGACATATTTATTTTCCTTTACTCTGGCAATCAGTGTTGAACATGATTTGCCAATATAGTGTTTCGCTGTCCCCTCGTTGTCTCCCCTTCACCCCCCCCGGCCCCTCCTCTGTGTTATGAGGGGAGACCAGACTAGATTTGCTCCCCTTATTGTGGGCTGTGTCTCCCCTCTCAAAGGACGCTAAAATGGTTAGGTCCGTTAACCAGCCGAAATTACATGTTCACGTTAACCTAAATCAGAGTCAAACAAAAGGTATTGGCAAGAAGACTTGTATGGTGTTGGTAAACTGGTAGGGGGCGGTGGTGGTGGCGGTGGTAGAGTGGTGGTGGTGGAGGTTGGGGTGGTGAGCTGTGGTGGTGATGGCGATGGTGGTGAGCTGTGGTGGAAGTTGGGAGTTGTGAGCAGTGATGGTGTGGCAGGGTGTGTTGGAGGTTAAGGCGGTGAGTTGTGGTGGTGTGGTAGGGGTGTGTTGGAGGTTGGGGTGGTGAGCAGTGATGGTGTGGCAGGGTGTGTTGGAGGTTAAGGTGGGGAGTTGTGTGGTGGTGTGGTAGGGTTGGTGTGAGCTGTAGTGGTGGTGGTGGTGTGGTGTGAGGGTCAGTTGGTAGTCCTGGTACTGATTTTGGTTGTGGTGATGGTGGTGACAGTGATTACGGCGGTGGCAGTGGTGTGGTAGTTGTGGTAGCAGTGGTAGTAATGGTTGCAGTGACGCTAGTGGTTGTGGTGTCTGCAGTGTTAAGGATGGTTGTGATCGTGGTGGCAGTGATGGTGATGGGTGTAGAGGGGCTGTGGGGGTTGTGGTGTGAATTAGTTGTGACAGGGACAATAGTATAGAAACAGATACGCTGACAGTGATAATATGCTGATTTGGTTATAAGCTTTTTTTTTTCTATTCATGTCTAAGCTTTATTCGAAATCCCCTTTTCCTCAGGAGGTGCTTTTTACAGCCTTGTATTCTTTTTATTTTTCTCAATTTTCTTCAGAAACTACCTTTGTGGGACGCAGCATCTGTTATTGTATCATGGGATGGAGAAGAGGGAGAGGCAAGCTCTAGAAGCAGCGCACATACGAGTGGGAAAATTCCATAAATACGAAGATTCCATATATACTAGGTCGAGCTTGTTTCAGGTGGTCGAAGATTCCAGGTCATACTGCAATAAAACAATGGTCGACGAGTGGGGGGGGGGGGGCGTTAATGGACCAGTCTAGCCAATGGGAGAACGAGAACCAAGCGGGTAAGAAGCCAGCCGATTGGGGAACGATGCGTGTACATACGCTTGATACTTCCCCTAACGTGTTGTTGAACTTGAGGAGGAAGACCTTGTCTCGAAACGTCTGATATATATATTGTCTCTGCTCTATCCATCTATCTATCTATCTATCTATCTATCTATCTATCTACGGCACACCCGATGACCTAAATACACAAGACTCTCACACTAACTCGCTTCGCTAACGATGAAAACCCAACACATATAAACAAAAATACATCAAATTCAGATCATATTTTTTTTTCCCTCTCTCAACCTCAAATCCATATCTTTTTTTTTTTCCCTCCCCTTAATCTGACCTCCAACTGGCGGTGAGACAACACCAATTTGCATCTCACAGTCGTAGCACCGTGGCTTCCACCCTTATTACCCTCGACTGGTGATCAGTCACTATTTGGCCTGACGTCTTTGGTCGTTCTTCGAACACTCCTTCCCTCCGTCGTGACTCACCGTCAGGTACCGATGCTCCGGGTCATCATCGTCTCTCCCAACCGTATACTTATAATGCTTCTCGTGGTCTCCTGTGTATACGTGTATACATATAAAATCTAACGTGGTGCGCTTCAAGCTTCAATCCAGAACTAAGCTGGGGTTGTTTTGGAAGTGCATGCTCAAGCTTGCGGTGGTGGGAAGAGACGTGTATAAGCGGTGGGTGTGGTGTGGGGAGATGTGTTAGAGAAATAATGAAGGAGGTGAATGAGATAAAATGCAAAACGACAGAAGATAAGATAGAGGTAAGACTGATATCTGTTGGATAAGGACCATTAGAACAACGAGGAATCAACAAGATTATGAAGGCTATTAACAAACAGGTACACGGAAAATCAGGCAGGTACGGGCTTTTTTTTAAAAAAAAGGACAGGCTCTTCACAAACTAGTGGGATTCAGCCTTTAGAAAAACGCACAACCAAAATCATCTAAAGGGAAATGTTTTTCACACTACCTACAGTTTGAATTTCAAGGGACGTAGGCCTTGAAGTACAAGGCCTTTACGAGTACCTACATAATAGTTTTCGTAAAGCATAAACCTTTAGAAAAGAAAAAAAAAAACGCCACGTAAAATCGTAACGAGTAAACGCACAGTCTTAACTGTTGAAACATCAGATTGTGTGTGTGTGTGTGTGTGTGTGTGTGTGTGTGTGTGTATAATGGGCTGGTGTCCAGGGTGGTTTTGACATGTGAAACCTATTCATCACCATTTTGTTATTGTGGGTTCGGTGGGGAGGCGGAGTAGATACGTTAGACTAATACTCCATTTTTTTTTCTTTTTGGAAAAGGGGGGCGGGGGGGAGAGGAGGAGGAGGGGTGGGGAGGGGGGGAGATTAAAAATAAGTAACTCATTTTTGTACTCGTGATTAATGGCATTCAACCACGGCTGGTCGTTGTATACCGCGTTAAAGGTTGGGTTTAATACGTAACATAAGAACAAAAAGACGAAATTTGTGGTAAAGTGAACTGCTATATGGAAGGACGAAAGAATATATTAAAAAGAGGCAGACTCGTCTTCAAATAAAAGGCTTTATGAACGACATGAAAGCAATATTATTGCGTATTTACGAACAAGTCAAGTAGAGGCAGATCAAAGAACATATGAAGAAGAAAAAGCCAATTTAAGTATATAAGAAAAGTTTCCTACCGGTTTAATCCTATGTCTCTCTATGCCTGCTACGCGCTTTCCCGCCATTTACACACACACACACACACACACACACACACACCCTCACACAGGGTTAAGTAAAGACAGGTAGCCATGCGTGGGCGGGGTAAGTCTGGCGGGCCTCTCATAATAACAGTGAGGCCAGTGTAATGTTGGTATATCATAGTGATTATGTGTGCCCAAGCCCTGATCCGATACCCCGACTCCCACACACACACACACACACACACACACACACACACTCTAACCCAAGGCCCCTTTTCGCCCTCTCGCACGGCGTCGCAGACAATCAACCTCACTACAGACTCTTAAAAAAAAAAGAGAGAAAAAAAAGAGGGACGTCTTTTCTTCCTAAGGCTTGGAGAACCTCGTCTATAGGCAGGCAGGAGACATGGCAAGAGACTCAATGCAAGGAGCGAAGTCGCAACATTTCATGGCGGTCTAGCGAAGAGGGAAGTCGCTTGTATTGTGATGCCAGATCATCACAAGGTCTGGTGGAGGGAGGGACCCGTCTGGTGAGAAGGGGGGGGGGGCAACTGCAGAGAGAGAGAGAGAGAGAGAGAGAGAGAGAGAGAGAGAGAGAGAGAGAGAGAGAGAGAGCTCCTTGATCCTTATGACCTCCTGATGCCTTTCCAACTCCTGTAGGATCCAGGCTCTCCTTCAAGATTCATCTTCAACGTTCGTGTGTTTCTTTAAAGACGTACTGGGCATCCCCTTTCATGGCCTCGCGAGGCATCGGTTCTCGCTGCTCAGGTCTCTCTCTCTCTCTCTCTCTCTCTCTCTCTCTCTCTCTCTCTCTCTCTCTCTCTCTCTCTCGGGGAGGCCCCGACCTTCTCCTCGCCGACTGGTCACAGCCGGTAATGATACGTTGGTCGCTGAAGATCAGGTGGTGTCGAGCTTAGATTACAGTGGTCGTGGTGCCGGGCCTGCGGTGATCAGGTTGTGAATGGTCAACTGACAGCTAGCTTGCCCACCTTCGCCACCCACCCCCAACCCCCCCAACCGATGCTGGGCCAAAGGGCCAAAGGGGAACATTTGCTACCGCTGCGAGTGCTACCGCTGCTGCTTCTGTGTACCTGCTGCCGACGGGGGTTTGGTCCTGCTACCGGCGGACGGAGGAAAAAGGAGGGAAGGAAGACGAGGAAGAGGAGGATATTGTAGTTACCCCACGATTAGGGATGTTGCGCTTTGATCTGAGAGAGAGAGAGAGAGAGAGAGAGAGAGAGAGAGAGAGAGAGAGAGAGAGAGAGAGAGAGAGGAGGGGGGAGGGGGTTATTCGCCTGGGAGAGGAAGGGTTGGGGGGTTGAGGGAGCTGCTGCCAGTCGCCTCCCGAAAAGCCATCCCAGATGGAATGGGAGTCTCGCATGTCGCGGTGTGAAGGAGGAGCATCATCAGTGGAAAGGGGTAAGCCTCCAAGCCTGAAGGGAGGGAGAGAGAGAGAGAGAGAGAGAGAGAGAGAGAGAGAGAGAGAGAGAGAGAGAGAGAGAGAGAGAGAGAGACGAAGGCAGCGAGGAGGAGGAGCGGGGTGGTGGGGGGAAGGAAGAGTGTGGTGAGGAGGTCTGAGTGACCGCGTTGGGTTTGATTCCTTAAACGTATCGGTAGTTTAAGGCTTCCTTTCTCTTTTTTTTTTTCCTCCCACCCTCGCCTCGGGTCCTGAAGTGTCACTGAGTGTGTCTGGTTCTCTTCCTCGGAGAGAAACTTCATCTTTTTTTCTCTCTCTCAAAATGTTATATATTCATTCCTTTTGCCCCTAGTGGCGTGTCGGACGGGGATCTGCTTTCTCTAGAGCGATGGTGGGTTTCAAGCTATGTTTCGGTGATTTTCTTCAAGAATAAAATGAGGTTTTTATTCCCATTGGGTTATTGATGGGGTATATACAATCCCTTTTCCGCCACAGTAGGTAACTGATCTTCGTACAATTGTAATGGGATATTAATAGGGTATCTAATCCTTTTACTGCTTCGGTAGGTGACTGGCCACTACATTCTTATACCATTACTTGACATACCCGTAATCTATTCTTGTGAAATATGATGTGTTTTTCTTCGTTTTGGTGTATCTGGTGTATAAAGTAATAGCTGATATACGACCACAATGTCAATGAATTTCTTCTCATTTTCCTTATCTAGCGTTTTCCTTTTCCTGTGGTTATCTTTGTGAATACGAGGTAAAACGCCATACCTCATAGATAGCTCGCTGGTTATCGTGACTATCGTATGGCAATCGTTGTTCTGGGGACTGTGTTGCTATCATTCTGGCGTCTCTGGTGGCTATCGTGACTACGTGACCTCGAGTTATTGTACATCTGGTAGTTAAGTGAATGACATGATAGAAAGGCTAATTGGCGATTGCATTCCTGCGTCATGATGATCGTAACTGGATCGTCGTAATTGTATAGCTATTGTGACCATGACGACGGCTTGGCTATCGTGTTTCTCACGACTGTGGATATCAATGTCTCAGCTATACGTGGCTATCGTAACCATAATATCCTTAAAGAATATTCGGGGCGCTACATATTTACACAAACACGTCTATAAACGTATCTGATTCAATTACACAGACCTTCGCCCCCTCTCACCTGTCCACTGTACAGAAAAATCTAAACACGTTTAGTTCCAACCACTACACACAGGTGGGGAGAAGTAACCAGACTTCATAAAGATCGGGAATTATACCACAGAATATCGAATTCAAATCTGTGTCTGTGTGTGTGGGACTAGTTGGACCCTCAACCACCACCCACCCACCCATCCACCACCGCTGGATCGAAATAGCCTGGCAATCCATGCGTGAAAACTTACGAATGGGGAGGCATTGTGCGTTCGTGTAAGCACACCAAACCCCCCCCCCCCAACACTGCCACACGACAAAATACCGGAACCGAGATAATACGCAGTCGTAAAAAAAAAAAGGCCCTCCTTGAATAATAACAATGTGACCTCTACGCCAAAAAGTCAAAAAAGAGAGATAGAAAAAAAAAAAAAACCCCGCGCCCTTTGCAGACTCACACAAAAGCTGGTGTGTGAGTCAAGGGGAGTCAAGGGGCGACCCCCTTACATACGTAGCCATCTGGGCCACATCCGGGGAGAGAGGGAGGGAGCGAGGGAGGGAAGGAAGGTGGGAGGGAGGGAGGGAAGGTGGGTGGGTGGGTGGACTGATCAACCCGCGATGCATTACCTCGTCCACAGGCCAACGACCTCACGGGGCCAGTGTGTCGTATCATTCGAGAGTACTAAAGGCATTAGGGGGGGGGGTGAGCGAGCACCTGGCGTCGTCCATGTCTGGATTATGACCGTTGGCCGCGTAGCTGGTCGCGCAACGGCAAACGGGCTTGGAAGGGGGGGGGGGGGGAAATCTATCTATCCTGGACGTTGACCAGGTGTAAGTAAGCTAGTGTGTCTATCTAGCTATCTTTCTATCTATCTACGTATCTATCTATCTGTCTACGTATCGATTCATCTATCTTTCCATCTATCTGCGTATCTACCTATCTATCTACGTATCGATTCATCTATCTATCTGTATGAACACACAGTGGAACGTACATGTCTTTGGCTGGTGCATGCGTGTATGTGTATGTGTGTGTGTATGTGTGTGTGTGTCTGTGTGTGTGTGTGTGTGTGTGTGTGTGTGTGTGTGTGCAGAAATGCGCCAAAAAACGACGAGGGTCGTAAACACTGTAACAGTTCAACGAGGAAATGATATCATCAGCAGAATGGTTCTACACTTGACTGAAGTGATAATGACGTGGAGCGGCAGTCCACTTACATGCGTATGTATTCCTCTGCGTCCGTGAACGCCAAATTATCATACGTCATTTCTCTACCATTTTTTTTTTTCATTCTTCTTTTTTTTAGCCTTCGTTCATCCGGAGCAGTGTGTGTGATGAACTGATAGAAAATGGGAGAGCGGTGTGAATGTATGAGGTGATTATTTCAGCCTGATTTGCTATCTGAAGTAATTCACAATCTCTGTGCTACAACACCAAGTGTTGCGATTACTTTCTGTGATTACTTTCTCTGATTACTATGTGTGATTACTTTCTGTGATTACTATCTGTGATTACTTTCTGTGATTACTATGTGTCATTACTTTCTGTGATTACTATGTGTGGTTACTTTCTGTGATTACTATGCGTGATTACTTTCTGTGATTACTATGTGTGATTACTTCCTGTGATTACTATGCGTGATTACTTTCTGTGATTACTATTCGTGTTTGACCGGAGGGGAGGGAGAGACGGGTGAGTACTCTAGTGTTGGGCCTTGTTCGTGTGTACTATGTTATCATTCCCATGTAATCACCCGATTCCAATCACCTATTTGTCCTGTATATACTCCAGGGGTTTCCTAATCACCTATTTGTACTGTACATACTCCTGGGGTTTCCGTACCTTTTGAACATTCTCTGATATCGTATAACTTCTGAAGTTTACGTATGCTATGTGCATGAACCACACACACACACACACACACACACACACACAGACCACATCCAAACCGACCCTTTTACCTTTCTGTCACAAAAAACGGAGGCAAGGTTACCTCACTGGTAATCATATGCGACATTTGAATCCATCCGTCTTATTTTCACGTTTTCTGTCGTTGAAGTTCTCCATCTCCAGTGTGTTTTCTGTCCCCCATTTTCTGTAATCATTGTTTACGTATCTTTATCTCTTTTTTCTACTTCCTTTCTCTTGAATTTGTATCCCATTTTCTGTTCCTTGATGATTTCCGCTGCTGTCCCTTCCGTCTGTCTGTCTGTCTGTCTGTCTGTCTGTCTGTCTGTCTGTCTCTCTCTCTCTCTCTCTCTCTCTCTCTCTCTCTCTCTCTCTCTCTCTCTCTCTCTCTTTTCCCTAATATTCTCTACTCCTCAGTGTGGTGTTTACGTCTGATACATTCCTTCCTCTAAAAGCCCTTAAGACTAAGTCTTGTCTTTCAAAAACCCTTAAAAATTCTCTTGCCTTTAAAAAAAGGAAAAAACCCTTTAAAACTGTCTTTAAAAACAACCTTAAGATTGTCTTGTCTCTATGCTACCACCACAACCATCATCATCACCTACGGAAGTCGTCAGGGGTCGCTCCCATGAATACAGCAGTTAACCTCTTGAGCAGGAGGGTGTAATGCGACGACCCCTCCTCCCCTCCCCCCTCCTTCTGAGTTACCATGGGACGACCCTTGAGGACGACGAAAGAAGACGACGACCCCTCCTCCCCTCCCCCTCCCCCCCTTCTGAGTTACCATGGGACGACCCTTGAGGACGACGAAAGACGACGACCCCTCTCTCCCCTCCCCCCTCTCCCCCTTCTGAGTTACCATGGGACGACCCTTGAGGACGACGAAAGACGACGACCCCTCCTCCCCTCCCCCTCTCCCCCTCCTGAGTTACCATGGGACGACCCTTGAGGACGACGAAAGAAGACGACGACCCCCTCCCCTCCCACACTCCACTCCCACCACCACCACCTCCTCTCTGAAATACTACCATGGTACGACCTCTTAAGGCTAACGATGTGATTAGGGTTAACAAGCTTAGTCCCTAGGATGACCGAGGTTCGATCATTAGCGACCTGGTTAGCCAGGCTTTTGGTAACTGGCTATGGTTAACTGGGTGCTCGATAATCATTCGCCCTGATTAACTACCACTTACCAGCAGGGTACACCCATTTTAGGCACATCTGGATGACATTAGGTTCTAATTACCCATGATTAGGTGGCATTCTAATCAATCAAGGTACCGACTAGAGGACATTCTAGATTAACCAGGTTCCAATCAGGTGACATTATTATAATCGGCAAAGTCCCGAATATGTGGCAATCAAATTAGCCAGATTCCAACGAGGTAAACTTCTCAAGTAACCAGGTTCTAACTTGGTGACGTTCTAATTAACCAGGTTCTGGTCAGCTGACAATCTAATTAACCAGGTTCTGGTCAGCTGACAATCTAATTAACCAGGTTCTGGTCAGCTGACATTCTAATTAACCAGGTTCTGGTCAGCTGACAATCTAATTAACCAGGTTCTGGTCAGCTGACATTCTAATTAACCAGGTTCTGGTCAGCTGACAATCTAATTAACCAGGTTCTGATCAGCTGACAATCTAATTAACCAGGTTCTGATCAGCTGACAATCTAATTCACCAGGTTCTGGTCAGCTGACAATCTAATTAACCAGGTTCTGGTCAGCTGACATTCTAATTAACCAGGTTCTGGTCAGCTGACAATCTAATTAACCAGGTTCTGGTCAGCTGACAATCTAATTAACCAGGTTTTGGTCAGCTGACAATCTAATTAACCAGGTTTTGGTCAGCTGACAATCTAATTAACCAGGTTTTGGTCAGCTGACAATCTCGTTCGTCAGGTGTTCATTGAGTGACATATTCTCATTAGCCTGAATTACTGGAGCCCTGGTTAATTCGGCCTGGGTAATGAACACTTGGTTAACAGGTCATGGATGATGACAGTATCGCCATATTCCTCGAAAAAAAAAAATACTGAATATATGAATAAACGTCCACAAAACCCATTAAATATGATATTACCTATGCATAAAGAATAGCCAATCAGCTGTCACGTAATGAATGACATATGTAATTTATGTATGTATGTATGTATGTATGTATGTATGTATGTATGTATGTATGTATGTATGTATGTATGTATGTATGTATGTATGTATGTATGTATGTATGTATGTATGTATGTATGTATGTATGTATGTATGTATGTATGTATGTATGTATGTATGTATGTATGTACGTACGTACGTACGTACGTACGTATGTATGTATGTATGTATGTATGTATGTATGTATGTATGTATGTATGTATGAATGTATGTATGTATGTACGTACGTACGTATCTATGTATGTATGTATGTATGTATGTATGTATGTATGCATGTGTGTATGTATAGCGGTAGGTGCATATATGTATCTATACATATGCTTGTAATTACGTATGAATACATTCATGGGTTATATACATACGTATACATGAGGCACTAGTAAGAATTTTGGTCTTTTACAACTAGGGACGCAAGAAAACAGAATGGAAATAAGGAATCGAATCAGAATGCATAAGTACGCCGTAGTGTATCTAACAATATACCATTTCAGGAGGAGAGAGAAAAAAAAAATTAAGAATGTCGATTTAGAGTTTCAACATAATGTAAACTTAGGTGGATAATATGACTAACACTGCACCACCGGAGATCAAACTAAAAGATCTCGTAAGATTAGGGGGGGAGAGAGAGAGAGAGAGAGAGAGAGAGAGAGAGAGAGAGAGAGAGAGAGAGAGAGAGAGAGAGAGAGAGGAAAGGGTAAATACAGAATATGCAAATTGTGGCGCGTTTTACAGTCAACTATATTTTTCCGTAAGGGTCAAATATCACACGCCACAACACAGGTCATGACCAGTAGCGATGTGAACAGTCAGTAAGAACGTTTTTAGCAAGAAGGGAGAGTATATATACACACACACACATATATATATATATATATATATATATATATATATATATATATATATATATATATATATTTACAAGGGTTAGGTTGTGTGTGGTGGTTTACGGGTTCGAAATAAAAATGGGGTTCTGCTCAATGGTTCGTGGAGCAAACGTGAGGCAACAGCTGTGAATTGAACACCTGTCTTTTTATTTACTTCCTGTGTGGAGAGGGACCGGGGGGGGGGGGGTGAGGTGAGGGGGTGGGGAGGTTACAAAACTTTTTTCCTCTTTTCTTTCTTTTTTTCTTTCTCAATATTGTCCAACTTTACTAAAACCACCACACCACCACCCGTCTCTCTCTCTCTCTCTCCTCCCTACCCCTCCTCCCCTCCCCCCTTCCCCCCTAAGAAAAAAATCGTAAAACCGTTTGAATTCCATCCAGTTACTTGTTTTGGGGGTGCTGGGGGGGGGGGTGCTGGGGAGGTGGGGGGTGGTTAAAAAGAAAGAAAAAAAAAAGAGAAAGTCACGCTGAAAAAAAAAAATATATATATATATATATATATATATATATATATATATATAAAAGTCTCCCTGCGGTGTCCTTTCATCGTAATGTCATTAGAAAAAAAAAATGTGAAATAAAAATTAAAAGCGCCAAACACGACTCAAAGGTTTCCAGAGCGGGTATCGACCACAGGGACTCGCCGTGTGTGTGTGTGTGTGTGTGTATTTGCGAACGAGGCGATCGTTTCCCGAGCCACATGTCCAGTTTACAACGTTTTATATGACCAGCAGCGGCGGCGGCGGCAGGAGCCCGCTCGAGGCCTTTGTCTAACTATAATGTCAACTGTGCGTACCCACAACAACAACCCGACGGATTGAAAATTTATTGAAAATGTCCCCCAATCCATCGAATTTAAATTGCCTCATGAATTGTGAACGCAAGACATTTCTGAGGCACATGGTAGTGTTGCGGCGGCGGCCCCCCCCACAGCCTTCCCCCCCCCCCACGGAATTTCTGATGGGTGAGTGCGTAAGGAAGATGGGTGGGTGGGTGAGTGAGTGGAGGATGGTATAGAGTAGTGGGTGTTGAGGGGTGGGCGCGGGTGGGAGGTGGGTGAGTGGAGGATGATGACGAGTAGTGGGTGTTGAGGGGTGGGGCGCGGGTGGGAGGTGGGTGATTGGATGGGTAGTTGATGGATGGGTGGTTAAGGGAGGGATGGGTGGAGGGGTGGTGGTGATGTTGGATGATTTGTCGCTAATCCCCCATCTTCTCTCATCACCTCATTCCTCTACAGATCCCTTCTTCCCTCTAGCCCTCCTGACTATCTTATCATCATCACTATCCTTACATCATCACTATTCTAACATCATCACTATCCTATCATCCTCACTATCCTATCATCAACATCATCATCACTATCCACAAGTGGAGCATAATAAGGGAGATAATCATAATCATCTTAACTGTCAATTAAATCTATCCCATATAAGAACATCCACATCATCACTATCATAACCATCTTGCTCATCATCACTATCATCATCATCATCATCATCATCACTCTCGATGATGAGATAAGCGATAACCTATGATAACCTAAGAGTAACTGGGTATGCGATAGACTATTGTACCTTAAACATATCGAGGGGAAAACAGGTTCTATGCTTTAGCATACAGTAGACTGTACTTTTAGAAATATGAGTATATGTGTACAGTTAATATGTGTCTATATATGTACATATATCGATATATCTATCCCTGATAATCATAATTATACCGTTTCTCGAAAGCTTCCTCAAGCGTCCTTGCCTTGTGTTTTCTATCGCACCATTTATTCATTGCGCTCCAAAGATAACAAAAAAATCGAATCGATCAAAGAAGAATCTTGACTGAAATTCCACGTATAAAGGATCTGATCTCTTACATCGTTTTCTTTTTTTTTTTTTCTCCCCCTTCAATAATCTTCACAAGTGTTGAGACAATAATAGAGTGTTGACCTGATTTTCTCCTTTTTCTCTTAACGGGAAGATTAAACGCCCGTGAGATAAAAGATGTTTGGTTAGTCATAGCCATATGATTTTTAATAATTACTTCACGTAATTCTTGTGCAGTCGATCTCGAGAGAAAATGGCATTTGAGAGTCTTACCGAATCTCTTAGGGGAAGTCAGTACCCCATTGAGCCGAGGAAATCATCGAGTTCATCAGCGACAACATTTATATATATATATATGTGTACACAGCCTGGAATTAATCTGCCATTGACGTCTTGACATTTTTCTTAAACTGATCGACGAAGTGTGAGCGGGATTTAATACTTTTGCTTTTGCGATGGAATCCTCTCACTCATTTATATGACTCCTTTCTCTTCCTCGATGAACACAAAGTAGGAGGGAATGTCTGGCCTCAAGACACCTCGAAGGTGATGATAACATGACTGCGTTTGGGCCGCAAGACCTGGTGAGAGAGAGAGAGAGAGAGAGAGAGAGAGAGAGAGAGAGAGAGAGAGAGAGAGAGAGAGAGAGAGAGAGAGAGAGGGACGGTTTATCTCAACATGGAGTTCAGTACGTGACTGTCTTAGTCTTTTTAAAACATCTAATTCAACATCTACATATCTGACCCTCATCTTCATCTTCTACATCTGGAAAGACTTCAGCTCAAGCTAAAGCGTCCAGTGATTTATCTTAAAGCTGCTTAAACTATGGCCCAGCTATTTAATGGAAAGCTTAGCTGATGACAGATTGTGAGACTTTATGTGTTACTAAAGACCTGCTGTGTAAGCTTGTGTTACCATACGTGTTACTAAGGTGTAAGCTTGTGTTACCTTAAGTGTTACGAAAGACCTGCTGTGTAAGCTGGTGTTACCTTATGTGTTACCAAGGATATGCTTTGTAAGCTTAACTGTGTTACCTTATGTGTTACTAGAGATACGCTGTGTTACTTAGGATTTGCTCTTCAAGCTTAATTGGGCTACCGTATGCGTCACTGAAGATATGCTGTGTAAGCTTGTGTTACATTATGCGTTACCAAAGATCTACTTTGGAAGCTTAAGAGTGACTCCGCTACCAAATGAATACTAATTTGGCATTAATAGTCTTTACTTCACTGTCAGTGCCAAGCGAATATTGACTGCTCTTTCTTGTACACTAGATTTAACCTTATGTATTCAAATCAGGTGTCTGTTATATTCCTAAATATGTCGTAACTGTTTGAATATAAGTGCCAAGCGATTACTAAGTGCCGTCTTGGTGTTAGACTCGAAATATATCCAAAGTAGATATTCGTTATATCCTCGTGTATGCGGTAGACTTTACAGTCATGGGTGAACGAAAGTAAAAGAAAAAAAAAAAGACCATTATGTTTTTCCTTTATCTTCGGACAAGTAAAGGTTACTTGTTATGTCCTGAGTGACAGATGATGCCCAGCCAATTAATTGAAAATGTAAAACCAGATATGTAGAAAAAAAAAACATTACTTATCCATAAAACTAACTTGAGTTTCTCTCTCTCTCTCTCTCTCTCTCTCTCTCTCTCTCTCTCTCTCTCTCTCTCTCTCTTCTCTCTCTCTCTCTCTCTCTCTCTCTCTCTCCGGGTGTCTGTTTCACAAGGAACGCCGAGGCTGGAACGGAAGTTCCAGGGAAAGACTGACGAACGTCATCTAAGGACCAGCGATATCCTTGAACACGACGTTACGATCCTTGAACACGACGTTACGATCCTTGAACACGGCGGTACGATCCTTGAACACGACGTTACGATCCTTGAACACGACGTTACGATCCTTGAACACGACGTTACGATCCTTGAACACGACGGTACGATCCTTGAACACGACGTTACGATCCTTGAACACGACGTTACGATCCTTGAACACGGCGGTACGATCCTTGAACACGGCGTTACGATCCTTGAACACGGCGGTACGATCCTTGAACACGACGGTACGATCCTTGAACACGACGATACGATCCTTGAACACGACGGTACGACCCTTGAACACGACGATACGATCCTTGAACACGGCGGTACGACCCTTGAACACGACGATACGATCCTTGAACACGGCGGTACGATCCTTGAACACGACGGTACGACCCTTGAATACGGCGGTACGATCCTTGAACACGACGGTACGATCCTTGAACACGACGATACGATCCTTGAACACAGCGGTACGATCCTTGAACACGGCGGTACGATCCCTGAACACGACGGTACGATCCTTGAACACGACGGTACGATCCTTGAACACGACGGTACGATCCTTGAACACGACGGTACGATCCTTGAACACGACGATGCTACCGCTGAGCACGAAGGTACACTCCCTTGAACACGATGCCACTCCACTTGAACATGACCGTATGACCCTTGAACACGACGATGCGACCCTTTGGGTATTGAAGACCTGACCTTTTAAACGACCCGTGAAGGTCAAGTGAAAGGGGGCTAAAGGTCACGACGAACAATGATTAACGAAGGACCCAAGTTACGATGACGCGATTAACGACGAAATGAGAGAGGGCGATCGCGTTACACAGTGTTACCAGCCCGGGCATCATCGCGTTACACAGTGTTACCAGCCTGGGCATCATCCCGTTACACACCGTTACCAGCACGGGTATGGCGAAGCCTCAGTGTTACCAGTCCCTTTCGAAGACGGCATAGATGGAGTTCGAGGGATCATAGTGGCGTGGGAGAAGCGAAGAGTGGAGCACTGAGGACAATAGGATGGAAAGAGAAGGAGGAAGGGGGGAGGGGGAGGAAGAAGGAGGAGAAATGTAAGGTAGGAGGTGGAGGAAAAGTGAAATAAAGGAGAGAGAGAGAGAGAGAGAGAGAGAGAGAGAGAGAGAGAGAGAGAGAGAGAGAGAGAGAGAGAGAGAGGAACAGAAGAGACAAAAAGGGAGAGAGAGATGGATGGCCTAAATGGGAGGGAGGTCATAAGAGAGGTGGGTGGATAAGGTCGAAGTGGGAGGGACAGGACGTGTGGCAGATGAGTACGCTAATCGCTCGCCTGTGCTGCCCATATGCGTACCCAGCGAGCACACAAAGGGCACGGGGTTCGAATCCTTGCTGATGGAATGGATTCCGTGGTCTATGGTTGTGCGCGCTCACTGCACTATGTTCATGTGTGTGTGTGTGTGTGTTGTGTGTGTGTGTGTGTGTGTGTGTGTGTGTGTGTGTGTAAAACCTTGCGTTGCATGTAAATGCTCTGCGTCTTCGGCGTGTGTTTACATGAGTATCTTTTGCGTCATGCATGTATGACCGTACACACGTACGTACATGCTGGTCCTTAAAGCCCTGAATATTCATATAGTATTCGAAATATTCATCAATCCAGTTTTACGAGAATAGCCTGGAACGCGTCTTCAACACCTACTACCATCAAGGAGTTCAGTGGGTAACTAACGCAAGTGAAAAGAGGAGCATAGGTAAGGTCTCCAAGCACAGATGGGGAGGTGAGTTCATATGATTGACTCAATGGTTCGAAGCCGCTCCACTTCGAGAATGACTCGACCCTCTCTTCCTCTCTCTCTCAAAAAAAAAAAAGAAAGAAAACATGACGAGGGCCGTTCATTTATTATGTTCGGCATGACACATTCATCTTGCTATTAATTATACAAAGAGAAGGAGGCCATCCATCCACCCATCCCACCTCCCCCTCACACGCACAAAACAAATTCTAGTCTTATCGTTTAATAGGCGCCAGGATCAGCCAAGTCATGTTGCAATGATTAAATTATGTCGGCCACGGTATATCATAATATATATATATATATATATATATATATATATATACACACAATGTAAATAGTTTGTGCTCAGTATCAAACGAGAATGAAATGATGAGAGACGAAGAGAGAGAGAGAGAGAGAGAGAGAGAGAGAGAGAGAGAGAGAGAGAGAGAGAGAGAGAGAGAGAGAGAGAGATAACATGATAGAGACGAAGATGCAGTCAGCTATTCTAGGCAAGCCTTGCTCTCTAATCCTATTTTCTAAATCAAATCAAATCCCCTCACATCTAAATAGGACCTCGCTTGACCATACACCATCGTCTAAATCAGCTTTGACGACGAGGGGGAGCCATACGTGATATCGTCATTATTAGCAGATCAATTTCAGCCTTATTGCAACATCAGCAACATCCCTGAGCCACATCAAACACCAGCCGCTCAAAACCCCCTCGGGCCATGGATGACAGTACACTTTTGGGGGGTTTTTGTTGCCAGAAATTATACCTGTCAGACTCCTTGGTCTCTCCTCTCCTCTCTTCCTCCCTCCTCTTCTTCTTCCCTCCCTCTCTCTCTCTGTAGGATATCGGGTTTGGATCCTTTTCTATCCAGGTTTGGATCCTATATCCAGTGTTGGGTCTCACTCTGTCTTTAGAGGCCGATGCTCTTATTGTTCCATCTTCTTTCCTTCCCGACTCCTCTATAGGATCACGAGGTTGGATTCATTTCATCTAGGATTGGATCCTTTATCCAGGCTGTACCTCTCTTACTTTGTCTCTGATCGTTTTGGGGCCGATGCTCAAATTACACACAAGATAGACTCTATAAAACTGAAGTTTATTCAGTTCATGACACCACAGATACGTTTAAGAACAGACGTGGCAAATATTTCGCTTCAGATCCACAACTGATATCATTTGCGCGTCTCAAGTTACACCAAAAAGTTTCTCGTAATTTCCTTTGAAAAATCTACGTTTTTCTATTCTTCCCAGACTGATCTATGAGTTTCAGATCTCTTCCCTCTCACACAAGCAGCCTCGAGAAGACCCACTGGTCTACTGCTGTCTGAATTACTTTTAAATGATATACATTACAATGGCACTATAGTGCTATACTGAAGGCGGAGTTCCTGAAGTCCTACAGACAATAATAAACTTCAGGTAATTTCGAGTATCTTCAGTTCTCTACTGAAACTTGGAGTGACATGAACATAGGTGAAGTTTTTTGGGAGGGTTTACTTCCAAAAATATACGAAGTATAAAGAGAATTACTGGGATAAACCACTTATCAAATAACTGAACTGCTTGTTCTTAATATATCAATTTTGAAGTGGGGTGATGTCTTAAAAGTAATATACCACTAAAAGTAGTATCATCTTAGGGTATGGATGAATAATGGAAGGAAGCGGGTGAGTTGGATGAACCTTTCCAAGCAACGTACATAGCCAAGTGTGTGTGTGTGTGTGTGTGTGTGGAGTGGTCCCCCCCCCCCACGGGAGGACCACATAACTGAGGCCTGTACCCCCAGGGATGGAGGGGTCGGGTGGTGGTCGTCTCCTACCTGGCTTCTCCTACAAGATTAATGACGTCATCAGTAGGTGCTCGCACTTCGTCATAACGTCGAGAGAGAGAGAGAGAGAGAGAGAGAGAGAGAGAGAGAGAGAGAGAGAGAGAGAGAGAGAGAGAGAGAGAGAGAGAACATGAAGGAAAGCAAGAATGGATTCAACAGACCTTCAGTGAAGGAATCAAGAATTTCTAATCTTACTAACTTTAGTCCCATGAGACCCCGGCCAAAGAGGAGATAACATGCTTCCAGTACCATCCTGGAATGAGCGATACACACCATCGATAGCATTCACACGATCCAGGCCCGCCTGGAATGAGCGGAGGTGGAACGGAGGACAAGAAGAAGAAGAAGAAGAAGGGATGTCTCAAGAAGACACCAGCGTTCCGGTGGGGGGGAAAAAAAATCCATTTGGTAACATTCACTGACGCAAGTGATGCTCGCTACTTTCTTCTTTGGTGTTCCTTGAGGACTCGGTGTTCACACAGAACTCTTCCAGGCGCTCTGTTCCGTGAAGAACAAAGCTCTTAGACATTGTCCTTTGGAGATGGCGTTCTCCGTCATGTCGTAGTTTCATGTTGCGACGCTACTCGTCAAGCTGGTTCAAGAGCTATATCGTTCCTGGCTGCAGAGTTCCAGGGACGTGTCTGTGTTCCTGGAACTGCATCAGACGGAAACCCTGGAACAGTAAGTAAGGTTACTGGTATCTGTCTCCCAAGTAACAGCTCTTACGGCACTTGGTGATTCTCCATGTACCATCTTCATTTTCTTTCTCTTGTACGAACGCTGGAAACTCTCACTAACATTCCAGACACTAATTTCGTATCGTGTTGGTGGCATCCGTAATTCACTGCGTCACACTGCGTGTGGCAGCGTTCCAGGAACTCCCAGGCGGCAACAGCGTTAAAAGAAACGCCTTGTCAAAGCACATACATTTTTTTTCTCTCTCTTCCCTCCTCCTCCTCCTCCTCCTCCTCCCCTCCTCCTCCTCCTGCTCCTCCTCCTCCCTCGGGCCGTGACAGCTGATGGAGTGGCCGTGTCGCCAAGATCGAGGAAGGAAAAATGAGAGACTTTGTTCTCCCTGGAACATGATCAACGACTGGAGGTTTGTCGGGCCTCTGGTGGCGACTGCCAAGTGGCTGGAAAGGAGATACTGAATCAAAAGGAAACCCTTCGTTATCATCAGAGACCACTGTTGTATGAGCAAGGAACCATCGAATACATCGACCCTAAATGGAAGACTGATATGTCCTCTCCACTTACACGAACTTGTGTCATAAGTGAGACAAAATATCATTAAGAGAATGACGTGATAGTAAAGTATTTCAGATGTTGAGAATTCGAAATGTAAAAGGTCTATTCTCGAGAGAAATAGGACCTCCCGGCCATGGTACGGTGAGGTCTCTGCAGTACAGGACCATCAACAATACACATTTCAGTTTTTACACTTGAAATATTTAGTACACACACACACACACACACACACACACACACACACACACAAGAACCCTGTAGTGCAAACTTAAATTCTGACGGACAGACGTTTGAAACGATTATTCCATGAATCACCTTTTCAGTGATCGGTCTAAAAGCAGAAAATCACAGCAAATTTCACGCTGAATTTATGGCTCTTGGGGGGGAGGAGGTGGTGGGAGGGGGGAGGACACACATGAAACACCGGAAATGGTAGGTTACCCAACTTTTCTACGTGCTGGGGAGTGTGTGAGGTGGAGGGGGGTTTGGGGTTGTTTTTCCCGACGAAACGAAAAAAAAAAAAGATTTTCGGAGCTCTCAGCACAAGGGTTTAAATCATGAGGGCGAAGGGAGACTGTGCTAGAGGGAGAAAGGGAGAGAGGGAGGGAGTGAGGGAGACACAATCTCGCACAGCGGTTGTTGCTGAAGGTGTTGTTTTAAACGGCGACATGACTGTAATCTTGGAGGGGCATCCGTCACCCTCTACCCAACTACCTTGCTGGCCATTTCTCACGTCGAATCACAGCCATTACGACGCACGGGAATAAACACACTGGCTTCCTACGTCAGCCATCCAGCCAGCCACCCAGCCAGCCAAGCCACCCAGCCATCCAGCCAGCCACCTAGCCATCCAGCCAGCCATCCAGCCAGCCACCCATCCATCCAGCCAGCCAACCAGCCATCCAGCCAGCCACCTAGCCATCCACCCAGCCATCCAGCCAGCCACCCAGCCATCCAGCCACCCAGCCATCCAGTCAGCCACCCAGCCTGAGACTTGATGGAGGGTGGTGGTGGTGGTGATGGTGGTAGCGTTGGTGTTGTTGGAGTTTGTGGTGGTGATGATGGTGATGATGATGGTGGTGATGATGGTGGTGGTGATGGTAGCGTTGGTGTTGTTGGAGTTTGTGGTGGTGATGGTGGTGGTGATGGTGGTTCTAGTGGCTCCGAGTTTTGTAACGGGTGGCGATTGTATCTTTGGTGATGGTAATGTGATGACGAGGATGGTGTTGTTGGTGATGGTATTGAGGTGGGGGGGGGATGGTTGTTGTTGTGATGGCAGGGTTGTTGGTATTCGTATGGTATTCGTAAGGACGAATAACAGGTTTCAGCTACTACAGTTGGTCTTTGTAACAGGCTCCAGGCAGAATCAGCCTTGTAACAGGCTTCAGGTAGGGTCTATCTTGTAACAGGCTTCAGGTAGGGTCTATTTTGTAACAGCCTTCGTCGTCCGTCACCATCATTACCGCAACCACATCAACCCCTCTCACAACCACCACGAACCGACACCACCACAAAAAAACTACCACAACCACCACTAGAAGATCCACCAACACCATCACCACCACTGGAAGACCCACCAACACAACCACCATCACCACCACTGGAAGATCCACCAACACACCGACCATCACCACACACACACACACACACACACATCACCATCACTACCACCATCACACACACACACACACCATCACGGGCGGGCTCTTCTGAGCACCATTGTCCTCAGTCTATCATTCTCAGTTCTTCCATTGTTACTCTGGCTTCCAGTTCACACCGTAGCGCCCGCCACACCGCTCCAAGAACCCGCCTACCCCCCCCTCGCCTCAAGGCTTCCAAAGCCTTATCCCACCAGTACCTGGGGCTTATATTCCCCTACTGGAGGAGGAGAGGAGAGAGAGAGAGAGAGAGAGAGAGAGAGAGAGAGAGAGAGAGAGAGAGAGAGAGAGAGAGAGAGAGAGAGAGAGAGGAGGAGGGAAAACGATGTTGTCAAGTGAGCCTCCAACAAGGGACTGGGTGAGCGACCAGAAGGCATACACAGGTCACCTCACCAAACCTCACCTCACCTCCTCACCCCCTCGCCCCATGTGTAGAGAGAATGGTGCCCACCCCGCACAGGTAATCTTCTTACCTGTTATTTTTGTACCTGGTCTGAGCTGGCGACGCCGCGAGGTTGACAACGCAGAGAGAGAGAGAGAGAGAGAGAGAGAGAGAGAGAGAGAGAGAGAGAGAGAGAGAGAGAGAATATTATCAGCCCAATCAAACCGGGCAAAGAAAGTCCGATTCTTGTCTCTCACGATGATCAATATTTTCAATCATAACCCCCTCCCCCCCAAACAAAAAAAGACACACAAAAAAAACAAAAAAATAAAAATAAAAAAAAAGGAAAATATCTAAAGAGAAGAATCTTTTGGGAGGCATTACGATAATCACAAGGCTGGACACGCCGAGGTGTCAGTGAACGGCTGTTAAATAAACACACGACATTTTCTCTCGCCCAATATTTTACCCGAACCTCGTCTCCAGCCCTTGGCAGCTGTACAGAAAACGTCTTGTAATTCTCAGGGACACTGGGCAGGTGTTAAAATACATTTAACTTGTCACTCTCTGGCCTCATAAATGAAGAGAAACATGATGGGACCTGATAAGAAAATTATATATATATATATATATATATATATATATATATATATATATATATATATATATATATATATATATATATACATATATATAAAGAAAGACCAGAGAAGGGGGCCAGGTAAGGATATTCCCTCAAAGGCCCTGTCCTCTGTTCTTAATGCGAACTCGCTATCGCGGGAAATGGCGAATAGTATGAAAGAATATATATATATATATATATATATATATATATATATATATATATATATATATATATATATATATATATCAAATGTTTACTTCTCAGAATATGGACTAGGACACCGTACGATCCAAGATAACAATAAGTATAACGCAATAATTTACTGAGTCGGTAAAAACACGGTATAACGGGAGAACAAAATGGTATCTGCCATGACAAAAGGCTTCCATCCTAGGCGTCAGTCTTCTTCGAGGCCAGACCTGGAGTGTGAGGGAAGGGGGAAATGAAAATGAGTGGATAGGAGAAAAAGGAATGGGGTGTGTGAAGGCAAAACGTAATAAAAGAGGAGGAGGAGAAGGGGGAAAAAGAGGAGGAGGAGTGGGAGAAGAGGGTAAGTGTATGATAAGGAGGAGGAGGAGGAAGAGGAGGAGGATAAGTGTATGATAAATGTAAGGAAAATGATCTTAAAAAGTTTTGCCCATTAGGTCTATTTTTAACGGAGAGGAAGTGTAAAACAGGCAATACAGGGTGTGAAGCAGGAGGGTTGTATTTCCCTGGGACGTGTGATGTGTACCACCTACCGACACAAGAGGGTGTAAGTAAGTAAGATGGTTCAATGAATCACTTCAACGCTCCTAAGTCAAACCCATGTCAATAACATTTTCAGAATGAAATTCACCTGGCCGACGAATCGTTTTCGTTGCATCGGAGCGAAAACGTATCGACGGCATAGTACAAACGGAAAATAGTGCTTGAAGGAACGTGGTGAAAATTAGAAGGAAGAAAGAAAAAGAAAAAAAAGAGTCCAGGTGAATGTAATGTTAAATAAACACAGGCGTGACGTCACGGTCCCCCGCAAGGATATGCACGGGCGACGGGTCCACCACCATCTTTACGTACGACCGGCCATTAATCAAACGCGTCTGATCGGAAGCTTCCAGTCGCACAACATCGCGTCGCACAACATCGCGTCGCACAACATCGCGTCGACTCCAAGTCGCCATTTTGAGTCGGTGGAAAAGAGCCCCCTTCCCTCCCCCCCCCCCTTCAACCTCACCCCACCCCCCACCCCCTTCAGAGGGCACAATGCGCTCTGTTTTCAATTTAAAGTGTCGAGAATGGGGCCTCCCTGCTGGCCATTGTGGTTCCCCGACTCAAAGGTGTGAACTCGCGAACGAGTTGACGGATCAGCGCCGCCAACAAACGACCAAACACCCCCTCCCTCCCCAACACACCCCCCTAAAAAAAACACGCTCCAACCTCAAAATATCACGATGCAAGTCTCTCTCTCTCTCTCTCTCTCTCTCTCTCTCTCTCTCTCTCTCTCTCTCTCTCTCTCTCTCTTCATTTCTAAGTTCATTCGCTTCGTAATCATTGATTCACAGTCTCAAACATCATGTCATCCTTGTCTCTCTCTCTCTCTCTCTCTCTCTCTCTCTCTCTCTCTCTCTCTCTCTCTCTATCTCTCTCTCTCTCTCCAGGTTCCATCCTTTCTATAAGTCTCCTCGGTGATGAATTACGAGACTCTATGGCTGCAGAAGGGGGGAAAAAAAGAGAGAATGTGACCTTTGGCAGCACTGTGAGGGAGGGAGGGAGGGAAGGAGGGAGTGAGGGAGCGAGGGAGGGAGGGAGTGTGAATTTCGCGGCCATTCTGCCCACGACAAAGGATAGATTTTCCACATCGTCATGACCCCCTTCACCAGCAGTTCGTCTCGAGCCTCTTCGTTCGTTTTGGAAATCATCACATGTCTTCCCCTTTTCTTTTCTCTTCCTCCTCCTCCTCCTCTTTCTCCTTCTCCTTCTCCTCCTCCTCCTCCTCCTTCTTCTTCTTCTTCTTCTTCTCAACTGTTGTTTATAAGTCATCCTTTTTTTCTTCCTTTCCCCAGTGTGACATTAGAGTTAATCTTTCCTCCACCACTACAGAAGCTCCAAGCGATTCGCCACACTGTGTGTGTGTGTGTGTGTGTGTGTGTGTGTGTGTGTGTGTGTGTGTGTGTGTGTGTCATAATGCAGTGCAGTAAAAGTGTTTTGAAAAGTATACTTGGACAAGACGAAGAGAGGTCTGGACAAGAAGAAGGAGGATGGGGTGGTGGGGGGGGATAAAGGCTTTACATGTCATATGAGAGAGAGAGAGAGAGAGAGAGAGAGAGAGAGAGAGAGAGAGAGAGAGAGAGAGAGAGAGAGAGAGAGAGAGAGAGAGAGGTCAAAATACCTCAGAATAATCCCCATTGATGAGGTGCTACATTTATAAGTGGGGGAGAAGGAACGGGCAGGCTGCTTCGTATGGCCCTACAAAACGCATTTTCTTTCTCTTTTTTTTTTTTTTTACATATTCTCTACAGTTCTCTGATTCTGGTAACATTATCATTATCTTTGATGTAAATACTTATCTATCCAACTAGTTGGGTACCCCCCCAAAAAACTAGAATATTATACCCAGAATATATATATATATATATATATATATATATATATATATATATATATATATATATATATATATATATATATATATATACATCACCATCAAGAGTACAGTCTTCTCAAAGAACTTTACTTCACTCTAAAGGAGTCCACATTTCCCTGCTGCCAGAAGCAGCGCAGCTTTTAGAAAGAGCCACTTGGTACTACCAGAACCCCTTCACAGAAACTAGTCCAGAGGTCCATGGTAGTGCAATTTACGGTCGTCACAACTAAAGTCTAACTTCAGGTTACCTGACGCCGGGTCGACCTCGCTGGCGAGGCCATCAGCACCTACCCTTCCTCCCACAGCGTAACACACCAGAGGGACGGTAGTAATGTTGAAAAAAAAATATGGCTCGATTTTGAAAGCCAATTTTCGTGACCGTTCTCGCTTTGGAATTCGTCCTTATTTACCAGCGGATCAGTGGCGTAAAGGGGGTTACCGCAATGAGATTTCTTTACGTTTGAGTTTATACATTAAGATGTCACTTCATCGAGATTTTCTGCTACAACTATAACTCTTTCTATTTGTTGCAGCCCATTGGTTGTGCAACATGTGCATTAAGTCCAGGAGCAACGGTGAATTAATCCACTTCAACCACTGCAACAACAACAACAGTAGCAGCAACCACTTCAACCACTGCAACAACAATAGGAGCAACCACAACAACAACAGTAGCAGCAACCACTTCAACCACTACAACAACAGTAGCAGCACCACTTCAACCACTACAACCACTTCAACCACCACAACATCTACAGTTACCACAAGTCCTTCCCCAACCTCCCCACCTCAACACCACTCTAACAGACAAAGATTATTTCTTGCAACCCCGTGAACACAACCCACCACCTCTCTGTATCCTCTACCCTCCCTTCACAACTCCTCTACAACCACCACAACAAGCGCGCTACGACTGTATTGCCCTACCGCTTACCTACCGTGCAATAACTACAACTGCAACTACAATAAAAGGCCACAGCTCTAGCACCCCCTTCCTACATTTTCATCTCCACTACTTCATCTACAGTAGGATTGTACATACCCTGGGCTGATGTACAACCCACCACTACGACAATAGCTACGACAATAGCTACGACGAGGTGCCCTCCATTCCCAGCAACCCCTTTGCCTGGAATACGATCATGGGTCCAGGAGAACACACAGGAGGTGGCGACAACATTAACCTCCCCATCTTCTCCTCCCCCTAACACCTCCCTCCCTCCCTCCTCCTCTTCTCCCCATGATAAACACGGAGGGGAAGCTGGCCTTTTTTATATCCAGTTCGATCTTGAGTTGGGAGGTAGGTGAGGGAAGAGGGGGCGATGGGGTGGAATGTCGGCAGACAGAAGTGGTGTTAAGGACATGGAAGGGAATGGGATGGGAACGGGTGGGGAGCTGGGAAGGGAGGAAGGAAGGAACAAGGTCTGATGGGAAAGAGGGAAGGGTAAGAAGAGGAGGGGGGAGTGAGTAGCTGTTCCATGAGGGACGCCACAGAGCTGTTCATTGATAAATCTACGCATTCCTGAGTACATCTACTGATACATCTACTGAGTAGTACATCTACTGAGTATATCTAGCCTTCAGACAGCAGATACAGGCTACCCCTTACAAAACTGTATGTCTGTAACCCTTAGAAACATCTCCTTTTTACCCTTGCATGTGACCTGATAGCGTTTGACGACCTCGACGTACACTACAGCGAAAATATGTGGCTACAACCTCAGATATGTGTGGCTTTCCGTACACATACCTTCCCCCTACGGAAAAAAAAAAACAAGTTCCCAAAAGATCCCTAGTAACAAAGAAAGGGGATATTTTGGGACTCCTCACCTGAGCCAGTCTCCTCAACCTCACGACATCCCAAATCCCACCCCTATCCCATCGCATCCCACACACACACACAGAAGCCGCAGAGGAAGGAAGCTGAACACATGTAAACAAGAGAAAACTCCCGAATCCCATCCTTGATTAGATCCGCCCACTCGATCAGCTAATCATGCTGTGAGACAGGCCGCTCGCCGATTCGCATTGTGAGTAGTAATTAATCTTGATTGGCCGAGGGATCGCTGAAGCCTCACAGCCACCTCGACAAATAATCCTTTTCAGGAAGTTTATTTTTTTTTTCCCCTCTCTCTCTCTCTCTCTCTCTCTCTCTCTCTCTCTCTCTCTCTCTCTCTCTCTCTCTCTCTCTCTCACGCGCGCGCCGTCAATGGGGGCGTTGAGGGAAGGAGAGAGAGAGAGAGAGAGAGAGAGAGAGAGAGAGAGAGAGAGAGAGAGAGAGAGAGAGAGATCCCGTTGCTCGGTCCATATCTAACGCTGTTTTTATATCTATCGATGACGTTGTCGTATCTATTGCTGCTATGCTGTTATCAGGCCCGGTACTGCTTGTCTTACAAATACCGTTGATAACTTATCTACCGTTGCCTTTCTGTTATTTACTGTTGCTCTTGCTATAGCCATTGTCCCTGTTGCTATACCAACTGGTGTTGTACAGACCCTGGCATCCGTTCTATCTACTGTTGCTACATCTACTGGTGCTCCAGCTGTATCTACTGTTGCTACATCTACTGGTGCTCCAGCTGTATCTACTGTTGCTATATCTACTGGTGCTCCAACTGTATCTACTGTTGCTATATCTTTCCCTGTTGCTCCTACCAAACCAACAGGTGCCGTTATGACATACATCACCTCTGTTATTGCCTCTGTTACTGTTGTGGTTACTGTTATGTTCTCGATTGACCTACTCCTACATCATACTGTTCCTAATGGTCTTCGCCTGTGGCCCAGCTGCTCTGTCGGCCCGAGTGAATGCGAAAAGTTGGCACAATCCAAACACCCTCACCAAAAAAAAAAAATTATCTAATCATCGTCACACCCTCAAACAGGCTAATTCAAATTACATTAGACAAAAAAAAAAAAAAAACATCATGATGGGCTGTTTTAATTCCGCGTTGTCTTTAAATAGAGTCTCATTCATGGAAATTAAGCTTTAGGTGTTAATGAAGAGTTCCAGAGCGTTTCCAGGGTTGTAACAACTTCCATTAGAAGCCCCCCCCTCACCTACCTGCCCCCCCACGCCGACTGGCTTCAACCTACATGTCAGGTATTCATCTGTACGTACACAGCCGGTTATCTGTACGTACAGCCAGTTATCTGTACGTACATAGCCGGTTATCTGTACGTACAGCCAGTTATCTGTACGTACACAGCCGGTTATCTGTACGTACAGCCAGTTATCTGTACGTACACAGCCGGTTATCATCATCTACGTACTCTGTAAGCAACATCGTTCATCTTATTTCCAGCTTGTAATGTGTGGATCACGTACACTGCGTCGCCTGAACTGATGAAAAGTTTCCTGCTGATAATCTACACTTAAGAGAGAAGTATGGAGAGGCCTCTCTCTCTCTCTCTCTCTCTCTCTCTCTCTCTCTCTCTCTCTCTCTCTCTGTCTCTCTCTCTCTCTCTCATTAGTACTGGATGTTGAATAACAAGGTGTCGCAACGACCCATCGTTCGTAGTATCCCACCGCACCCGGTGGGAGAGAGAGAGAGAGAGAGAGAGAGAGAGAGAGAGAGAGAGAGAGAGAGAGAGAGAGAGAGAGAGAGAGAGAGAGAGAGAGAGAGAGAAACATGCAAGTCATCCGAACCACTTCGGTGAAACAGAAACAGAAAGTGGTGATTAATGAGGGAGGTTAGGGAGGAGGTGAGGGGGTGATGGTGGCCGGGGCAAGCCCACTCCTCCCTAAATCCCACCCCATCTCCCACCCTCACCCTCACCCCTGACATGATTACTGTATCTCCTAGTTACTGAGACGAATGGCTAGGTGCGTCCGTTCGCGTGGTGGTCCCCTGGTGCCACAGAGAGAAGCCTCAGAACGATGATTTCGTCCACTCACTCGCTCTTCTTCGCACCAGGTTTTCGTCCTCCCTTTGCTAGCTCGGACGAACTGTTCGCCTCGCCACTGGTTCTTACCACCATCTTGATCGTCCTCCAACTAAGAACCAATACTTGTCTTCCCACTGGGGTTAAGAACCTCTTTTAGACCTCCCTTACCAAATATACACGTCCTCCTCCTCCTCCTCTTCCATCCTCCTCCTCCTCCCTCCTCCTCCTCCTTCCTCTTCCTCCCCGTCTTCTTCCTTCCTCTCTAAAAGACGAAGAGAGAATGTATAGGGAGGACTGGATACTATAGCACCCGCTCCCGAGGTAGGTAGGTAGGTAGGTAATAAGGTAGGTAGGTATGTTATAAGGTAGGTAGGTAGGTAAGTAGCTCATAAGGTAGGTAGGTAGGTAGGTAGGGAGGGAGGGAGGGAGGTACGTAGGTAACAAGGTAGGTAGGTAGGTTATAAGGTAAGTAGGTAGGTATTTAGGTAGGTAGGTAGTTAGGAAGGTAGTTAGCAGGAGACCATGGCTGCGTCAGTAGACCTTTCTCTATACAATTCATCCTACTTACCTCCACTCACACACTCCCACTCCTCCAAACAACTCTCTCTCACCGCCACAGACTTTTGCTTTCACACACTCATCCCAACATACTCATCAGCTCATAACACACCCCAAGCCTTACGCACTCACACTATACGGTTATATGAGCTCAATCATCACACACACAGTCCCCCCTCACAGACTCATCCCTCTCTCTCTCTACATACTCACCCTAAAACCCATAAGGCTTCAACCCTGCACACACACACACACACACACGCATCATCACCCCTCACACACACTCACCTCCCCGCACTCACCGTCGCCCTCATATCCATACAGTAACTTCCACACACACACACACACACAAACACACACATACACACACACACACAGCAGGAGACGCCATATGAGAGCCTTTTGAGCAAAAGGCTCTCAAGTTCCCGGGTGGCTGTGGCCTCGCCCAGCACCGGCTAGCCTTCAAGTGGCACTTGTGGAAGGCGCTCAAGCGTCGCTCGGGGTAGTGCCACCTGTTCCATAGTTGTGGATGAAAAGGGGAAGTGGAAGAGGGGGGCGGGGAGAGGGATGAGTGGGAAGGGAGCCTACAGTGTGTGTGTGTGTGTGTGTGTGTGTGTGTGTGTGTGTGTGTGTGTGTGTGTGAGTTGAAATGGCTCAGCAGAATAAAGACAGACAATACAAGAGAATATATATTTTTTTCTTCTTGTCGAAGGTTTTAGGAAATTCCGGCCAAAATACTGTCCAAAACAGGATCCAAGTCGATTGTACATCAGGTCAATGCCCATCAGATGACGTAAATCAGGTCACCTCAACGCCCATCCGACGACGAGCAGTCAGATATCAGCTTCCCTGAATATCCACCAATGACTAACAGGCAGAGAATCATTATACGGCTCACCGATTCATTTGAATTTTTTTCATTCTTTTTTTTTTTTTTACAGTTAAAGAAAATGGAAAATACAAGAGCTCTTAACAACATGTTCCCCAAAATGTCGAGTCTCGCCACTCACACGTTCCTCTCGCTACTCACAGCTTCCTCTCGCCACTCATAGCTTCCTCTCGCCACTCACACGTTCCTCTCATCACTTCATAGGTTCCTCTCGCCACTCACAGCTTCCTCTCGCCACACACTTTCCTCTCGCCACTCACAGCTTCCTCTCGCCACTCATAGGCTCCTCTCGCCACTCACAACTTCCTCTCGCCACTCACAACTTCCTCTCGCCACTCATAGGCTCCTCTCGCCACTCACAGCTTCCTCTCGCCACTCATAGGCTCCTCTCGCCACTCATAACTTCCTCTCGCCACTCTCAACACTCAGGAGGAGCTTCAGCTTGGACGTCAGCCAGCTGTCAGCGGTGGCAATGAAGGACACAGTGACAAGTGTTGTCCACCCACCAACCCCTTTTCTTGATTGACTTATCAAACTCGCCGTCGGGGGTCGCCACATGCCGGAGAGAGAGAGAGAGAGAGAGAGAGAGAGAGAGAGAGAGAGAGAGAGAGAGAGAGAGAGAGAGAGAGAGAGAGAGAGAGAGAGAGAGAGCCATCGTACGCGCCCTAACAAACAGCTCTTTCATGTACAATGCTCAAGTCTTCATGACCAAACCTGTGGTGTAATTACGTAAGCGAGAGAGAGAGATAGAGTCTTGGAGGCATTTACGAATAATCACACACACACACACACACACACACACACACACACACACACGGGGAAAACATCTCTTCGACCCTATGGACGATAAAAGTGGCAATCATCTTGACCCTACGCGGGGCAAAATTAGATTACCGACATGTCAATACGCAGAGCCACCGACTGGCGAAGTGCCCTTCAACCCTTTGCCGTCTGTGGTTGTCAAATCTACCACCAGGGGGTCGCGCCTCTCCCCCTCTCCCTCCCTCATACTCCACACCCTTGACCTCACTCACTACTAAACCCCAGCACGAGTTTTCGTAAAGCAACTTTGTGTTTGTCTCTCAATTTGACATTTTCCTTTTCTCAGTGAATGACGAGAAATAAGACGAGGGGTATTAACACACACACAGATGTTGATTCTCCACTGGGTATCGTAAGCTCTGTGATCATTGATTATAGACGAGAAAGGTCGTAATACGACTATACTCACAGCTCAACGCCGTCTGTCGTACGGTTACGTGATGTGGCCGCGGTATTGAGCATCGACTCGAAGCTGGAAGCATGAAGGTGGAGGTGTATGATGATGATGATGGCATCAGCGTCTGTCAGGTTCAAGGTTGTGTGTTGGTGGTGATGTCCTCGAGCTCAGCCGGTGGCCAGACTCCATCATGTGCCATAAGGAGGGCAAACACCAGGAGGGGGCGTTTCCCTCTCGACTGAAGTGGCGACCGCTGCTCGCGTGGAGGGCACTCAAGTACCCTCCACACTTCCCTTCAGGCTCTCCACCGCCACTGACACCACCGCGGGAAGGAGCGGTTGTGGCGGGGGGTTAATGAGGGCAATGGAAGGCAGAGAGCTGAGGAGGGAGAGACGAGAAGAAAGGGAAATAGTAATGGAAGGTATGCTGACGAAGAGAGAGTAAGAATAGAATGAGAGGAGAAAAAGAGACTGGAAGACAGAACAAGGATGAGATAAATAACTGGTATGAGAACCTGAATAAACATATCAAAGCAAATAACAAAGAGGAAGGAGGAAAAGACTGAGAAGAGAGAAGTGAGGAAGTTTCTCGCGCATCAAAGCGGCGGCAGGCACTGACAAAGAATGGCCTCATTCGCGCACACCCACACTCTAGCTGTCATGTATAAGCCACTGAAACCGGAGCCTTCCTATCCACTCCCAAACCCTAGACTTTTTCGTGGTTTCCCCTGATCGCTTCCCATGTCCTGGTTCAGTTTAGTGACAGCACGTGGCGAGTGTAAACCACCTTGCTTCAATTAGCTCTATCCCGCGAACGCCTAACACCCTCCTGCACATTCAGGCCCCGATACCTCAAAGCATCTTTCTCTTCATCCTTCTATCTCGTCATAGGTCGCCCTATTCTTCCTTGCTCTCTCCACATCTGATATACATGCTCTCTTGATTAGTCTCTCTTCACTCATCCTCTCCCTGTGTCCAAACCATTTCAGCACACATTCAGCTCTCCTAGGTACACTTCTCTTACTACCAGAACCTCTCCCTTACCCCATCCTTTCTTATTCGATCAACCTTCCTCACACCACACACTGTCCTCAAGCAATTAGATCTCATCACATCCACTCTCCTCCGTACTTCTTTTATCCAAGGCTCAAACGTCGCATGCATGTAAAGCTGTCGGGACTACTACGAAGCCATCAAATATAACCGTCTTTGCCCTCACAGACAATGACCTCCTTCTACACACACTACTTAATGCACCAAGGACCGTGTTCCCCTCACACACACACACACACACACAGACACACAGACACACAGACACACACACACAAATAAACAGATACATAGATATGTACAAGGATGATAAATACGATTTGGTGTTCGCAGGGCAGACAAAATAGATGGATTGAGAGTGAGAAAGATGGGCAATAATCCAGCCACACAGTACGCCAAGATAATTATGTGTAAACAGAGAGACAGACAGACTGGCAGGTGAACATGAAGATTAAGGAGAGAGGAGACTTCAATGGAAAAGCGACGCTCTCAAGTGTCCCCGACAGACTAGGAAGCGGAGGACGTCAGAGGGTGGGTAAGGCATCATTACTGTGTTACAAAGAGGAGGAGGAAATGACGACTGTGTGATGTAAGTTAGATAAAGGAACTATATTTAGTAATATTGACGTAGGATAGTGGCATATTGTGTCTTCTCTCTCTCTCTCTCTTCCTTAAACTCTTGAGCACGACGATACGACCCTTGAGCACGATGGAGCGACCATTTTTGTCCTCCTCTTCCTCTTCTTCCTCCTCCTCCTCTTCCTCCTCTTCCTCCTGCCTAAGTTCCCGCCATTCACTCCGGGTCAGTTGAAATGCTGCAGTGTTGCCAACCTTCCTATCATGATACAACCCCCTCCTCCACCAATCTCTCTCTCTTTGAGTTATCACAACGACCCTTCAGCCAAACATAATCCCCCCAAGTAGTACTAATATCACGACCATCAGGATTAAGGATTTCTATCTTTCTTTTAAACGCGGATTACTCTAAATCCTCATATAAATCTGGGCCTCCTCTGGATGTAAAAGATAAACAAAGAAATCCCAAATATCACTTATTTTACCAGAGGCTGAGGATTCCCGTAGTGGTACTTTGGCAACTCTGTCTGTGGACCGGCAGGAGACCAGCCGGGCTCGGGGATTAACTGGGATTTCTGCGGGACACATACCCGGATTATACCCGGTTTATACCCGGATAATACCCGGATTAAACCCGGATTACGTTGCGACTTCTGCCTGGATCACCCCACGCCACACACCAGGACCAACGCGTAGGAAAAAAGGGAGAGAAGACCACTCAGTCAAGGGAGATGGGTAGCAGGTAGGTAGGGAGGTGGGTAGGTGGGTAGGGAGGGAGATGGGTACGTGGGTAGGGAGGTAGGTAGAGTGGTAGGTGGGTAGGGAAGGAGGTAGGTAGGGTGGTAAGTGGGTAGGGAGGTAGGTAGAGTGGTAGGTGGGTAGGGAAGGAGGTAGGTAGGGTGGTAAGTGGGTAGGGAGGGAGGTAGGGTGGTAAGTGGGTAGGGAAGGAGGTAGGTAGGGTGGTAAGTGGGTAGGGAGGGAGATAGGTATGGTGGTAGGTGGGTAGGGAAGGAGGTAGGTAGGGTGGTAGGGAAATAGGTAGGTATAAGGGAGGGATGAGGTGGAGCTGCATGAGGTTAGGGTTGAGGCTGGGGTGAGCCTCCGGGGGAAGACGAGGGGGTGTGAGGTGTAAGGTTGGAAGTCTTACGAGTGATCATGTAAACCAACATGTGAACCTCGGTGGCATTATAAGACTACGGGTCGAAGGTGAGGTTCCTGTATCTTTAATTCTGAATGGTGAGAGATGGTCGCCAATGCATCTCATTTTGTAAAAAAAAAAAAAATTTTTAGGCTACTTAGAAATGGTACTGGATTCATACGAGTCTTTGCTAAACAAGGGGAAAAAAGAGGGACACTCCGCTCACGAGGTATGAAAACATATTCATAAAGTTATATTAATATATACCGTACAAGGCCTGAAATATATTTTTCTCGTACCATAAGATACAAAAACCATATCTTGGGGATGTTGCATATGATAAATACAGACACATACACTTCCTCAATTCAATGTCCAGGTTCTTCTTAGTTCTGAAGCCTTTATTTACTATGTCTGATGATAAGACAGACGAAGCACTTCAGTGGGGCCGCTGGTACACGGGGTGCAGGGGACATGGGTAAGGGAACACGTGCTGTGATAAGTTAGGATCTGCTACGTGTGGAGAGAGAGAGAGAGAGAGAGAGAGAGAGAGAGAGAGAGAGAGAGAGAGAGAGAGAGAGAGAGAGAGAGAGAGAGAGAGACGAGTCTGACCCTCGATGACTGGAACTATGAAGTCGGGGGTTCCTGTAGGTGAGGCTCTGTGAATGCCTTCCCTCCTCCCTTCATGGGTCAGGAGCAAGTTTTTACAGAGACGCGGCACAGAAAAGTGTGTGTGTGTGTGTGTGTGTGTGTGAGTATGTGTGTGCCTCTATGGCCCCCGAACAACCACAGATTAGGTGGGCCAAGAGTAGGAGTAAAAAAAAAGGAAAAAAAAGAGGTGTTACCTGAATTCAATTGCATTGACATCCTCCAAAGAACGTGATCTTTTTTTTGTGTGTGCTCTGACACCTACGGCGTCTGGCATTCTTAGCTCGCGTTCCTCACTCCCTCGTGGAGAATCTGGCGTCGTGAAATGGCGTATAGGGGGAAAGAATCTCTTCTTCGGGATGCTGAAACTCCCGATGGTGCTCTGAGATGTGTATATGTAAACATCCGCACAGAACGTTGGGTTGAAGAGAACATAACCCTTTCAGCAAGATCGTACAGTAACCTTTGGACTCAAAATTACGACCCTTGACCACGAAGATACGACCCTTTGAGAACAACCTTGTAACCCTTGACCACGAGGCTGCGTGACCCTTTGAGTACCCTCGAACACGACGAAGATGATATCAACACATGCCTTCATACGTTCATACCATCCAGTCATACACAGGACCAACACCTACCTAGGCATACACAAACAAGGATGCCCAAGCCATCTAAACACCCCCAAAACCTCTTAGATTTTGAGGGGAGGTTGTGTGGAGGGTCGGGGTGTGAGTGAAGGCAAGGGAACACATACCCCAGATCACCTCATGAAATTACAAGTGGAGCGTTTCATTACAGCTTGGCGGAGCCCACACCCTGGTAATCCTCGCTGACTACATAACTCGGTGGATTTCAACACCGTGGTCGTAATCCACACACACACACACACACACACACACACACGGCCTCACCCCTCAACAATGCCCAACAAGAGGCTCCTCGTTGCCCCCCCATCTCCCCTTGGGGGTCTAAACCTCAATACCCGAGGGTCAACACGCTCGGCGGGGGTCAATGGCACCCTTGTGCTGACCTGGCTGACCATAAAATTAATATTCATTGTATGTCTAAAGAGAGAAGAGAGGAGAGAGAGAGAGAGAGAGAGAGAGAGAGAGAGAGAGAGAGAGAGAGAGAGAGAGAGAGAGAGAGAGAGACATGGATGGCATCGCCTGACGTAGCATCTTTCCACTGATACCGAGGTATTTGCATGGCACATAACAAACACATGATGGAGTAGAATGTGTCCGACACGGCATTAGTCTGATGAACGACTTGTCCAACGAGGCACAATGTCTGATTGGAGATTTGTTGTCCGATGCTGTGAATCGTCTGTTGGAGAATCTGTCTCACAGGAGGCTTGCCTGACGCAAGGTCTGTACGATGCGCTGCTTGTCGCAAGCAAGCAAAGCCTTGATATCTCAACACCTGTCTGCAGCTGTGAGGGATTAAGCTTAAAAATCCGGAATTTAGAAGACCGTACAACCCTAAAATCCGGAATTCATAAGTCTGTACTACCCCAAAATCCGGAATTCATAAGTCTGTACTACCCCAAAATCCGGAATTCATAAGTCTGTACTACCCCAAAATCCGGAATTCAGAAATCTGTAATACCAAAAAATTCCGCAATTCAGAAGTCCGTCCTACCTAAAAAATCCAGAATTCAGAAATCCGCCCTACCTAAAAATCCAGAAGTCCGCCCTACTAAAAAATCCGGAATTCAAAAGTGTCTGTGTACTAACCAAAAATTCCGGCCAATCCAGACTTAAAGAATGACACTTTGAAATAAATCCGGAATGCAACAGACCGTAGCACTTAAGAACCTGGACTGTTTCGGACTTGAAAATACATCATTCACTTACCTGGAAGGTGAGCGACCACACAACTAAAGAATTCGGATGTTTTCATAATAAAAGCATATTAACCGTATTCTCATCAAAAAACAAAATACCGAAAAACTGACAAAACTCACAAAGACTAGAGATTTGTTGTATGACCATCTGTCTAATACAATACGTACCTCACAAGGTGCCTGTTTATCTAACACACGATCTGTCTAATACATTAAATACATCATCTCTTTAATACAGTACAGGTATGTATTACAGTATGGGTATATATGTATGTATATGTGTATTCTGTATACTGCACTTTGTAGTACTAACAAATCAGCAAGACAGATAATTAACGTACGAGTGATGGCAATACAAAATTTAAACATTTTTTTTCTTCTAGTTTTGTCCCTAAAAGACACATCTGTGTAAACTCGAAAATGCAAAAACACATGTGAGGATTTGCCTCATCGGACTAAAATCTCGTCGAATAAGAACTTCTCACTCCTAAGGAGTCCATATCTTCTCTGCTACTGATTGCAGCGCAGCCTTGCAGCTGTAGGAGCCCTTGAAGAAGGAATCCTTGGGTAATAATATGATAGTGATAACCATATAGTCATAACGCAGATAATATTGATAAGAGCAGAGTTAATTCTACTAAAGACTACTACTACTACTACTACTACTACTACTACTGTTTTAGTATGGGAATTTTCCCTTAAATATATTGGAAATGTTAGCTCGTGTCGGCCATGTCAGCTGTGCGTACTTGGTGGTCCTTGAATGTAAGTTTTCGCGAGACTGGAAATCCGTCCGTGTTTGTGGTGAGTGAGCGTACGTGGTGCGGGAAGTCGTGAGTTACGTGGCGGTGGCGGTCCGGACGTGTGTGGAGTGTCCGTGTTGGTGGTGGTCCTGCCGTGTGAGTGTCCGTGTTGGTGGTGGTCCTACCGTGTGAGTGTCCGTGCTTGATGGCGGTCCTGCCGTGTGAGTGTCCGTGTTGGTAGTGGTCCTGCCGTGTGAGTGTCCGTGTTGGTGGTGGTGGTCCCGGGGGGCGTGAGTGTCCGCGAGAGTGACGGGGAGTGGCGGCCTGGATCTGATAGCTGATGTGTCACTCAGGATTACTGTGGCCGAGTGAGGCTCTCCAGGGAGGGAGGGACGGAGGGAGGGATTGGCGTTGGGAGGGAGGGAGGGATGGAGGGTGAGAGGAAGTGAGGGGAGAGTAAGAGGGTGGAATGAGTGGATGGGGGGCACAAAGACCAGGAGGAGAGGCAAGGAAAAACAGAGAGGAAAGGAGTAGAAAGAAAGGAAAAAAAAGTCATCATACGAGAATGAAAAAAAAAAAGAAAAAAACTGAAGGAGGGAATGAATGAAGTCCCCTTGAAGTGAAAGAAAGACCACAAAAGCTATGAAGGATGAAGGAAAGCATGAAGGAAGAAGGAACCCGGGACAAGAAAGGACACTAAAGCTGTGAAGGATGAAGGAAAGCATGAAGGAAGAAGAAACCCGGGACAGGAAGAAAAAATCTTCATTATTTCTCTCACAGTGACGTGACATCAACTGACCATCTTCGTCTGTCGTCCACCTATCACAGCCGACATCCATCGACCCTCCTTTGACCCCTATCATCATCAGACATCTTCTAAATACCCTAAATCATCAACCACTTATCACAGTCGCCTCGAGGAGGAGGAGGAGGAGGAGGACGTGAATGAGAGAGAGAGAGAGAGAGCGACAGCCCACCACCTCAACGACCATATCATATCGCCATAAAGATCCTACACTCCGGAGAAATAGAAGCGACGCCGCCATTCATCTCCGCGAGTTTTGGACCACCAAGATAATCTGTGTTAAACCTCGTTTACTTCCTGGGGGCAGAGAGCTGAACAAATCCAACCCTCCTTCCCCCCTCTCTCTCTCTCTCTCTCCAACCAACCAACCAAACCCCACCTCCTCAACCACATACCATGATCCTGATCATGCTGGGGATGAGCTTCGTTGAGCTGTTGTGTTCTTAACAACAACACCATCACCGTCGTGGCCCGGAGCAGCTCCCGGGGGGTGTGGGCGTCTGCTCTGAGAACTACTGACGTTTAAAAGGCACTCGCTGTACGTCAGTTAGAAGATAAAGACAAAAGATGGTGATTCAAACCAAAACTATGGTCGTTTTCCCTGTTTTTTTTCCCTCTAGGTCGTTGTCCTTCTTTGTCTTTTTCTTCTTTTTCCTCTAATTAAGGTACCCAGGACACTTCTGAGGCATCTTGGTTCTCTCTGTTGCCGTCACAGACCCTCACCTCACACACTCCAGCGCCCACAAGACACACACACACACACACACACACACACACACACACACACACTCTCTTACACGTGAATGAATGAGTAGGAGTTTGCAGTTGGGGGAAAGATTCTTCTGTCTTAACTAAGAGACAGCATACCTAAGGCCTGATCTTATAATTTGTTGTATTTCTGTCGAACGTTTCTGTCATGGTGGGTGGGTGGGTGGGTGGGTGGTTTGATCCCCTTTTTGTGTTTATGTATGTAGCGTTCGTGTTTTTTTGTCCATGTTTTTGTGCATCCCCGTAATTTCTTACTCTTCCAACTTCGTTCTCTCTGAGAGCGTAACGGGTTAAGATGTGTTATGGTAAGCGACCCAGGTGATAGGAGGCGTTATCATCGTGTTAAGGGATGGTGAGGAGTTGTGATGGGTTTCAAACGATTGTAGTTAGGGTTGCATAAGGTCGTCATGGACTGTGAAGAGGGGGAGTATGGGGACAATGATGTGTTGTGACAGGTTGTGATAGGAGATACCAGTCTGTAGTGGACAGTTATGCATTATGATGGGTTATGATCCACTGTAACGGGTGACCATTGGTTGCAATGAGTTGTAACGGGTTACCGTGCGTTGTAATGAATTGTAACACGTTACCACTGGTTACATTTAGTTGTAATCAGTTGTAATAAGTTACCACTGGTTATAAGGAGTTGTGACGGGTTACCGTTGGTTGTGATGAGACGGATCGCAACAGCCTTGAGCCAAAAGGTTACGACGGAACACGACGGAGCGTGACGTGGAGCGTGACGTATGACGTGATGAAAAGAAGTGACGCGTGATGGCGGATTGTGACTGCTCGTCAAAGACTGTGACATAATGTTATCTGTTGTGACGGACCGTGTTAAGTCATAACGAGTAAAAGTTGTGAGTTGTGAGGGTCGAAACCTCGCACTCTCACGCAGTCTTTTTGTATTCCAGACCCACTCTCCCTTCCTCACCATACCGTCCTTAACTCCCCCCTCTGCCCTTTAGCCCAATGTAACTAACTCCCCCTTACCAGACCAGCCTCCCCCAGGTGACGAACCAGGCCTCCAGGTGTGTTGTGACGGGCGGTGACGGGTGGTGGTGACGGCTGTGACAGGGGGGGAGGAGGAGAAAGAGGAGGAGGAGGAGGAGGAGATGGTGGTGACAGCCGGAGGTAGCTTGGGGGAGTTGGTGGGAAGGGGTTGGTCATAGCCTGGCATATGGGCGGTGGTGGTGGTGGTGGCTTCGGTAGAGCGGAGGACAGTCAAGGGCCGGCTAACAGCGGTGCAAGGCTGGTTAACAGCGGTCCAAGGCTGGTTAACAGCGGTCCAAGGCTGGTTAACAGCGGTCCAAGGCTGGTTAACAGGGGTCCAAGGCTTGGCCAAGGACGCTACAGTCCTGGCTAAGGACGGGTGGGCGGTTAGGGGAGGAAAGAGGTTAAAGACTGGGGTGGGTGGGTAGGTGGGGAAACACACAGGATGTTGTCTGTCCAACTGCTCGTTAGGTGCCATTAACCCAATTACCACCTCCCCCCACACCCTACCTAGACCTCCCGAAAATACCCGGAGAAAGAGTTTGGTCCTTGTTTTATCCCTAAACTACCTTTAACCTTATCCGTATCATCTAACTCGGGCAGGTATCAAATGTGAGCGGAAGGATTTGCCATTGCTTTGTCAACATTCCTCTTCCCCGTGACATCTAAATCTGGTGTCTATCACACACGGGGATCGACGGCAGGGGGGACCCATCATTATAAGCGATCCAATACTATCTATATTACATGGAAACCATAACAAAAAACATCAGCCATTGATTCTTTTTCAGAAACGCTACATTACAGACGATTCATTACCACATAGACGAGATTTACGACCAGAAAAAGAATACAATGTTCATTTAATTCCTCTCTCTCTCTCTCTCTCTCTCTCTCTCTCTCTCTCTCTCTCTCTTTTTTGATGTTCGTCCAGTATTTTGTTTACGGCCACCATTTCGTATCGAATCCCACTCTCACAACCAAATACACTGACATGGCCGGTTCTCCCTCATTGACAATTCTCTGTGAAATAGTTTCGGTGGCAGGGAAATTGGAGGCAAACTGAATTACGGTAACTCAATCTCGCGCGCTCTCTCCCTCACTATCACTGCGCGGGGTGTGTGTGTGTGTGTGTGTGTGTGTGTGTGTGTGTGTGTGTGTGTGTGTGTGTGTGTGTGTGTGTATGGACTCTCGTGTGTGTGTGTGTGTGTGTGTGTGTGTGTGTGCTTACCTGCGCACATACGGCAGGGAGCTACATACACACACAGGTGGGTCTCCTTCTCTTAACCATTCATTTACACCACAATAATTCTTGAGGATCTCAATGTTTACTTGCTAAGTTCACTCTCCCTTGTATCAGTCTTCAGTTCCTCTATTCAAGTGTCTTATATGAGTACTTCTTATTAAAATTTTTTTAGTCTCAATCTCTTGTTCTGTCCTCTCCTTGACAGCCTTCTAAATTCAAGAAACCTCTCTATATCAACAATGTCAAATTCTATTGAGGAACTTGAAAGTCGTAACTATATCTCTTCTTTCCATTCTGTCTTTCTGTCGTGGAGAGGTCTATGGTTACCTCACTTAAGTACAATACTCCTTTCTCCGTCTACTGTTGCACCTTCTCCAACAGGTCTATATGTTTCTCCATGTATGGCTGAGGGATCCAGTTAATAGCTCTTTCTTTAAAGTTGGTCCAAACATGCTGTAAATATTCTTCTCTGAACATTACAGTCACCTGCGTCTTGTCCAAAGTACAGTCTACTATTTTCAACCTCTTCTAATAAGACTTACTGGTGATAAGCTAGTGAATCATACAAATTATCGCGCCTCCTTCATATTTAGAATCCAGAGCATTCTTTTCTTGCAAGAAGACTGCCATAGCCTGGCTTCATTTCGATATATATCATTTTCAATTTGTGCATTTGTTGGGTAAGAGCCAGTATAAGTTTCCTCACAATCTGTCACAGTCTTGAAGGCCCCTTATCTCTCTCATTACTTTAATATCAACTGTAAATCTATTCAGGTATGATTCGAATCCTTTAAGCGAGTCATTCACAAAGATCAAGAATAGCAGTGGTCCCAAGAGTGAGCCCTTCGGGACACCGCTCCAGAGAACCTTAGGTGCTCCTTGCAGGGCAGGCAGTGAGGTGATTCCCACATATTATAAGAGAAGTCTTACTGCTACTGCAAGAACAGGAAAATGAGATCGGTGAGGCAAGATAAGAAGACTAAACTGAAGCTCACAACATACAGTACTTAGTGAGAATTTTCTCACAACGAAAAGCAACAGTAAAGATCTATTTTCAGAGCCTTCATAAAATGGGTCTGGAATAGCTGGAGTATATAAAAAGCCTGGAACTCAACGCGTTCTGTTTGGAACAGCTGGAAAACGCAATCTTTTCATCATAGCAAAACGTTTCCAGCATATCTCTGGACCCCGACTGCAATGCCTGGAGTATCAAACAAATCTGATCATTTTCAGTACCTGCCTCCTCTCTAGCAGCATCCAGACTTTGAAAGAAGAAGCTTACACAACTAAGGAACATCTACCACGTTTCTTAGTCTTGGAAATATATCTAACAGCTCAAACAATCTTCAGTGAAATATCCTGAGGAGAAGAAGGAAATTAAAGTACTGTCTACGTCAGACTTTCCAAGGGGAGGGAGGTGGGGGTTTGGAGGACTCCAGACGCTACGACGTGCAACACAGGTAAACCTCTCCTGTTACTGAGACATTACTACATCTTCTTGAACCTTAAGTGGGACGTCTGGAACAGCCGTCGAACACAATCTGCTTCAGCACGGGCAAGACCTTCCAGGCGGCCTCGAGAATCCCAAAGTGCGACGTCTGGAACAGCTGGCGTACACAATCAGCTGTAGTATAGTAAAATCTTTCAGTGGGGGCTTCCAGGACCTTCGTGTCTGGAACCCTCAACAAAACCCTCCCCCCCCTCCTCTCTCCCCTCAACAGGAGCCTCGCCGAGGTAATCCCACTCGCACGTCCCTGCGTCTGGCACTTCGATTAAATTCACGATGTCGAGTATGCTCCTAAGGACCTATTTTGTAAATGAGGTAGAGAGAGAGAGAGAGAGAGAGAGAGAGAGAGAGAGAGAGAGAGAGAGAGAGAGAGAGAGAGAGAGAGAGAGAGAGAGAGAGAGAGAGGCGGGAGAGAAGAGGAGGAAGAAGAAGAAGAAGAAGAGGATGGGAGGAGGGTGGAGTGGGTGGTGTTGGAAAAAGGTTGCTGAGTAGTCTTTCTCGTTTTTTTTTTTTTTTCGAGTAGAAACATTTCGCATCTTTGCGGGTGTACGACCTCCAGGTGGGTGGCAACAACCAATTATTAGATAGTCGGTAATGAATTAATATTCCTCGGGAGTAGCGGCGGTGATAGTCGACGTTGCAGAATCAATTAAAGTTGAAAGTTACTATCTGTTAATGTCCGTCCGGAAACTATTTGATATTGGCCCGTTCTCCACCCACTGCAAACACTGACTTAAATCACTAATGGCACATACAAACATACGTGTATATATACATATATATATATATATATATATATATATATATATATATATATATATATATATATATATATAAAGTCTGTTGGGGATGAGAGAGCTTGGGAAGTGAGTCAGTTGTTGTTCGCTGATGATACAGCGCTGGTGGCTGATTCATGTGAGAAACTGCAGAAGCTGGTGAATGAGTTTGGAAAAGTGTGTGGAAGAAGAAAGTTAAGAGTAAATGTGAATAAGAGCAAGGTTATTAGGTACAGTAGGGTTGAGGGTCAAGTCAATTGGGAGGTGAGTTTGAATGGAGAAAAACTGGAGGAAGTGAAGTGTTTTAGATATCTGGGAGTGGATCTGGCAGCAGATGGAACCATGGAAGCGGAAGTGGATCATAGAGTGGGGGAGGGGGCGAAAATCCTGGGGGCCTTGAAGAATGTGTGGAAGTCGAGAACATTATCTCGGAAAGCAAAAATGGGTATGTTTGAAGGAATAGTGGTTCCAACAATGTTGTATGGTTGCGAGGCGTGGGCTATGGATAGAGTTGTGCGTAGGAGGATGGATGTGCTGGAAATGAGATGTTTGAGGACAATGTGTGGTGTGAGGTGGTTTGATCGAGTGAGTAACGTAAGGGTAAGAGAGATGTGTGGAAATAAAAAGAGCGTGGTTGAGAGAGCAGAAGAGGGTGTTTTGAAGTGGTTTGGGCACATGGAGAGGATGAGTGAGGAAAGATTGACCAAGAGGATATATGTGTCGGAGGTGGAGGGAACAAGGAGAAGAGGGAGACCAAATTGGAGGTGGAAAGATGGAGTGAAAAAGATTTTGTGTGATCGGGGCCTGAACATGCAGGAGGGTGAAAGGAGGGCAAGGAATAGAGTGAATTGGAGCGATGTGGTATACCGGGGTTGACGTGCTGTCAGTGGATTGAAGCAGGGCATGTGAAGCGTCTGGGGTAAACCATGGAAAGCTGTGTAGGTATGTATATTTGCGTGTGTGGACGTATGTATATACATGTGTATGGGGGGGGGGGGGGGTTGGGCCATTTCTTTCGTCTGTTTCCTTGCGCTACCTCGCAAACGCGGGAGACAGCGACAAAGTATAATAAAAAAAAAATATAAAATATATATATATATATATATATATATATATATATATATATATATATATATATATATATATATATATATATATATATTCTTTCTTTCTTTTAAACTATTCGCCATTTCCCGCGTTAGCGAGGTAGCGTTAAGAACAGAGGACTGGGCCTTTTTTGGAATATCCTCACCTGGTCCCCTCTGTTCCTTCTTTTGGAAAAAAAGAAAAAAAAATATATATGATTTTGTTTAATTCACGGAAATTTCATAACTAATTCAATCAGTACTCTGTAATGGTTAGGGCTCTCAATGGAGCGCGATGCACCTGTTCTAACAACACAATATTCACAACCATATTGAACCAGACTTTAAAAGAAAAAAACTCATCGGCGTTCTTGCTTCATTTGAAACCCTTCCTCATTTTTTTTCCCCCCTCACAGCTTCTTCTACACTGTCCTGTAGGCAGTAGGAGGATGGAGAGTGTCAGTGATAAGAGATACATATGACTATACGAGATGCGTAAATGGATATAAGGATGCATGATGAGGTGAATATCCTATACCACAGGACTTAATACACTGGGCTGTGGATAAAGCAGCATTATACATGACAGGGCGACATACGTAAAATGATGCATGAAGAGAGATGAATATATCCTATCTGTGTTTATCACATTTAGGTGTTGATAAAGCCAAGTATCATTACCTCTCAATAATGACGAGTCTAATTAGTTGCTGGTAATTCCAGGTGTTCCAAGGTGGTGTTATCTGATGACAGGATCATTAAGATTAAATGTAACTGTTGTTTTTACAGGGCAAGTGTAATTACGTCCCAGTATTTTTGTAGTGGTGTAGTGGTGAGCGTTGCTGAAGGTGATATATTCACGGGCCGCCCGTGGGTCTGGTCGGCGTAGGTTCGAATCCCGGTTGTGGCAGCCGGCCCACAGTTAAACTCAGCTGTTCATCTATCCATTATGAGGTTGGTCGATCAAATGGGTAACCGGATTAGAATAGGGTATATATATATGTATCTAAATCCAACGATTTCTCTATCTATCTATCTCTATATATTCAATAGTTATCAATCATTGTTATCTTGTTTTCTTCTTTCCTATTCTGTCTGTCTGTCTGTCTGTCTATCTGTCTGTCTATTGGTCTTGTCTATCCACGAAGGATCCTTGTACCGCCCAACCAACGGCCCGAGGTATCACCATCCACTCCTCCATTACCATTGTGGTCCAAATGGCACTTCATCTTTTTCTCTACATCATTTGAGAGATTCGCCGTGTGGTAAGTTAATACACGGGTCTCATGTTGGGACGGTGAGCGTATCTGCCTGGTGGTTGTGGGCGTTGACTAATTGGCAATCTGCAATGTCAAAGCGAAGGGGAGATGCGTAGGTGTGCCAATCTCCATACATTTATGTGGAAATAGAAATGGACAATACGCGCCAGGGAGATTGCGGTATATATTTTCCGTAAACTGATATTAATCTAGCGTATGTTTGTGGAGATATTAAAAACGATTAGTTCATCTACATCTAACTTGTGTGTATATCTCCTTATTCACATTTGCACTTGTGTCTATAGCTACTACAGACTAAACTATGAATATTCATCAGTTTCTCTATGCCTCTGTATATCTAATTAAACACCCATTTACCTGCCAATCTATCTATTTGAATCTATGATTTATATGGAAACACACACACACACACACACACACACACACACACACACACACACACACACACACACACACCTTTGATGGCTAGAAAGATTACCTTAGTGGAAATGGAAGAAAATAAGGTGGAATGGGGGTCCCAATTGGCGTGCCTCAGGGCTAAGTGCTGGGACCATTTCTCTTTATCATCCATGTAAATGAGTTGCCGGGATTGGACTCGGACCTAAATATGTTTGCGAATGATGCCAGCGTCACCACGGAGGACTGCATCAGTCAACAAGGGGTCGTACTACTATATGTGGCAAACTCGAAAGCTGTTGGGCAATGATACATGACTGATGAGGTCCGTGGCAAATGAATAGCCAACACTGAGGATGGGACACAGTGAGGGAAGACCTTGATATAAGCTGAAGGAATCTCTCTCTCTCTCTCTCTCTCTCTCTCTCTCTCTCTCTACACACACACACACACACACACACACACACACACACACACACACACACACACACACACACACACATTCGCAGGCTGAAACGCAGCTGAAAAGGAGGTTTCTCTCTCCTCATTACACACACATCGCAATCAATAAAATCTAAGAACAAACCTAAATTTAAAAAAAAAAACTGAAAGACAGCCTAACAATGTTTTCAAGCATATATCCTTTACCTCTTATGGAAAAAAAAAAACACCTAACCTTTTTTTTCTTTCTTTTTTTCGTAAAATTCAAAACGTGAAATTACGATCTTACGTCAGAAAATGAGACGTTCGAACATCCGTTGTAAACACCAACCCACCACCACCTGCCACC